>NC_079421.1:18954388-18967828 GCF_026213295.1 Gadus chalcogrammus | reverse complement strand
ACGTTTGGGCAGAATTCAATTTGCAGATGTCGTACTCATCCCACTGCACCCCCGTCTCTCTCTCTCTCTCTCTCTCTCTCTCTCTCTCTCTCTCTCTCTCTCTCTCTCTCTCTCTCTTGCTCACCCTCATGTCTAGGATGCTAGAAGTAGACACACGCACGCCCACACACACGCACATAAAAATAACTATTTTTTTCTTCTTGAAGTCCAAAGCATCATATGGGATCTGCTAGAATCAAACAGTTGGGAAACGGTTAAAGTGGTAGAGGTGGATAACGTCGAGAAAGTCGAGGAAGTAGAAAAAGTCAGAGAGAGAGAGAGAGAGAGAGCGAGAGAGAGAGCCCTGAAAACATTTGGAGGTTATTTACAGATGATTTGGTGTTTCATAGTATAAGGTATAGTTTATCAGGCTTCTGGAGGGATGAATAAGGACTTTTATAGATATGAATATCCTATCATAAATGAATGCAATATCTCTGCGACCAAGAGCGCTCTGTTCAACCAAGCTCCAATATGGGTTTTATTTAGTTTGCACAATAAATCACCATACATTTTGTTATAATTCAAAAAAGGTTACTGGAGACACTTTAATAGGCTTCAAGGCAAAGCAGAGATTGATATATATTTAGTATTCTTTTTTACAGCTATTTTAGCGACAGTATTATTTATCAAAATGTACTAAGGGAGGAAAACCGGAGAGCCAAAGTAAATTAAACAAAACTAGTGTCCTCCGTGTTCACAGTTAATTTGTGTGTCGTTCAAAGTGTAACACCTTTGAGTAGTAAATTACAAATACTGTGCATATAAATGACTAAATTCTATAATCAAAAACTTCACATTGCGAGAAAATAATAATGAATGCTTTTCTGTCATAACACCCTTGAAATTGTATTATTAAGACTTCAAAACAGCACAAAATTACCCATCTGTGCTGTCTTTCAAACTCCATCTGACAAAATGAAGGTTGCAAGGTAGAAAGGCCTGTATTAAGATAAGATGCCTGTTTTATTTTCTTCTATTAAGAGCCAACAAGAAGGGGAATGATGATGGCATAATACAAAGAAAGAAAAAAAATGAATAGAAGCATACAAATATCCATATCTGCTCATTACAAATTTCTTTGTCATTTCCATTGCCGTTGTTTGTCTATAGGGCAGCTTAAATTTGAAGTGTGACACATATAATCAATCAAGGCACATAATAGGTGGTGATTATGCTGGAGCCCCCCCGCCTCCACCCACTCCTGGCCACAACAAAATATTCCCCCTGAAGAATGGAACAATTTAGACGGCTTTCAGGCCAACACAAATAGAATCGATTAATAATTGCCTTTTCTTCTTTTCCCACAAAGATTTCTTTTTGTGTCACTTTCTTTTCTGTGAGAGCGGTTTTAATTTTTGTGGGGGTTTCCGGCCTAGGGGTTTGAACGCGGTATCCTGGCGTGTGTTGTTGTGTGGGCACAGGAGACCTGTTTGCGGTCACTTCCGTGGAGTGAGGCTTGTCATCGTGTTGTTCTGTAGGATGGAGGCAGGGTTTTGCGGTGGGGGGGGGGGGGGGGGGGGGTTTATTGTTTAGCGCTGACATGAATACATTCGTCTCACCTGCAGAGCTGACGTAAACAACCCCGCCAGAAGCTCTCCTCTCGGGCTGTGTGCTAAGTAGAGCGAGAGGGGTACCATAACTCCAACACGCCCCACTCCAGTGCGTCGCAGGGGAAGAGGCATCTGACCACGGGGCGTCTCATTGCAGAATATATCTTAGCACGGTGTCCGCCTGTAGTGATGGACTGCAGAGCGGCGGCTGCTGATTAGTGCTGCATGTTTACCAGGGGGACAGATCGGCTGGTTTATGGGCTTCTCCCTGCTTCTGTATTCAGATGAGCCCCCCCACTACAGAGCCCCACTCCCGAAGCACGCAACTTTTTCTTTTTCGGTCCCTAAATCTGACTCCGGCATGGGGGTGTATGGGTAGAAAGGGGTGGGCATGCGGTTGAAAGGCCTCATTGATTTCCAGTCCTGTCTAACCCCTTGGTGATTATGAGGCAAGTTTGGAGTGCTCGCTTAAATGGAAATGACTGATGTTTATTGGCTGCTAATAAGCTATTACCTCAACCTTGCTGCGAGCGAGGAGTGGATTCACGAGCGTCTCACTGGCATGGGGGTGGGCCCGGGCAAGGCCAAGGAGGGGAAAGGAACACTTGGGTGGAGGTAGAGGTGGAGGAGGGGAGAATGCATTGAGAGGATACCGAGGGCAGAGTGAGATAAAAAGCCAAGAACATCTGTGTTTGTATTGCCCTGTGCTGAGAGTAAACCCCGGCTAAAAGCAATTTATATTGCAGTGAAAAATGTGCGGGCCGCTAAATGGCTGTGGAATTAGCCGGGGATGGAACAGCACCTATTTCAAGGGCAGCGCTGCTTACAGATAAGCATCACAATTTACTGTAATATTGGAGCCAGAGGATAGAGTCTTGTTACAGAACAGATTAATGAGTCAAGCGAGCAGGGTGGTTGTGCGTGTGTGTTTGTGTGTGTGTATGTATTTGTGTGTGTGTGTGTGTGTGTGTGTGTGTGTGTGTGTGTGTGTGTATGTGTATGTGTATGTGTATGTGTGTGTGTGTGTGTGTGTGTGTGTGTGTGTGTGTGTGTGTGTGTGGAAAATCTGCGCTCGTCTCTGTGGATATTGTATTTATATCTTACTGGAAACGTTAATGGTTCCAGGAGCAACGCAGTTAATATTTCCTTGTTTTTGACACCATACACCACCCATGAATTGATAGTTGAAGCATCGCTGGGATAACTTGTCACAGTGCCACCTAATGGCCAGAGCCCAGCACTGCACTGGGAAAGGTGTACAGGTGGGAGGAGACATGAGGTGTGTGTGTGAGTGTGGGTGCATGTTTAATCAGCCATCTGTATGCTATGGTCCAAACTCTTACTCACACCTTCACACCCCCACACACACACACACTCACACACATGCGCACACACACACACTAGCCCCTTCCACACACACATACACACACAAATACGCACCCTCCCACACACACACACACACACACACACACACACACACACACACACACACACACACACACACACACACACACACACACACACACACACACACACACACACACACACACACACACACACACACACTCACACGCACGCACACCAACCCTCCCTCCCACACACACACACACACACAAACTCAAACACACACACACAGGCTATATGCACAATTCACCCTGAATATTTGTTTCTTCCTTTATTTTTTTGCTTTTAAAATAAGAATTGATAGATGAGAGTACAGTGTGTGTGTGTGTGTGTGTGTGTGTGTGTGTGTGTGTGTGTGTGTGTGTGTGTGTGTGTGTGTGTGTGTGTGTGTGTGTGTGTGTGTGTGTGTGTGTGTGTGTGTGTGTGCGTGTGTGCAGCAGGGGAGGGTTTATCGATTGCATGCTTTTATGGAATTACATCTTTGGAACCGTTCAGGGGCTTTAAAGGGAGGAAGACGAATAGCCCCCGACTCAATGAGCGCAAGCAGAATATCCGCCGTGAGCCGGCTAGAGGCTCTGGTGCCCCTCGGAACGGTTCCAGGGTTCCCCCCGGGGCCCTCAGATCCAGCCCGCCTCGCCCTTCTCCCTCACATCACTCAACCAGAGGAAGAGGAGGTACTCACCCACCAACCGCCGGCAACCACCGGCAACCAACCGGCGACCACCTCCAACCACCTCCAACCACCGCCGACCACCGCCGACCACCTCCAACCACATCCAACCACCGCCGACCACCAACCACCACCGCCGACCACCGCCGACCACCTCCAACCACATCCAACCACCGCCGACCACCGCCGACCACCTCCAACCACATCCAACCACCGCCGACCACCAACCACCACCGCCGACCACCGCCGACCACCTCCAACCACATCCAACCACCGCCGACCACCGCCGACCACCGCCGACCACCGCCGACCACCGCCGACCACCGCCGACCACCGCCAGCCACCGCCGACCACCGCCGACCACCTCCAGCCACCGCCGACCACCGCCGACCACCGCCAGCCACCGCCGACCACCGCCGACCACCGCCGACCACCGCCGACCACCTCCAGCCACCGCCGACCACCGCCGACCACCGCCGACCACCTCCAGCCACCGCCGACCACCGCCGACCACCGCCGACCATCGCCGACCATCGCCGACCACCGCCAGCCACCGCCGACCATCGCCGACCACCGCCGACCACCGCCGACCACCGCCGACCACCGCCGACCACCGCCGACCACCGCCAGCCACCGCCGACCATCGCCGACCACCGCCGACCACCGCCGACCTCCGCCGACCACCTCCAACCACCTCCAACCACATCCGACCACCGCCGACCACCTCCAACCACCTCCAACCACATCCGACCACCGCCGACCACCAACGACCACCGCCGACCACCGCCGACCACCGCCGACCACCACGACCACCGCCGACCACCACGACCACCGCCGACCACCGCCGACCACCGCCGACCACCTCCAACCACCGCCAACCGACGCCAACCACCTCCAACCACCGCCAACCGACGCCAACCACCTCCAACCACCGCCAACCACCACCAACCTCCACCAACCACCTCCAACCACCACCACCTACCACCACCAACAACCCCCAACCACCACCACAACCCACCCCAACCTCCAAGTGCAGACTTTGGAAATGGAATCCACTGCTTCTATCTGTTGTTGGGTGCATTCGGCTCTTGCTAATAGAAGGGGTGGGTGAGGAGGGGGGAGGGTGAGGGAGGGTGGGGAGGAGGGGTGTGGGGGGGGGGGGTATTGGTGCGAACAGCAACTGCTTCTGTTCTGCATGATGGGCTTCTCCTATTCCCACACTATTTGAATAGGACCTGCTCTATTTCCCCCTTATTGATTATGATGAGAGCATTTCATTAGACAGGAAGTTATATGGGCCAACAAGCAATTATGAATACAATACTGCAAATGTAAACCAGAGTGTGTCTTTGGGCCGCACGGCGGAGGCGGAAGAATCATTACGGTGGTCTCACTCTCTCTGCAGCGCCATTACAAAGTGCCTCTTCTGAGTGATACATGCACGCATGCACACACACATGCAGGCATACATGAATACAAACATACACACATGTACGCACACACAAGCAGGCCCTCACACACACACACACACACACACACACACACACACACACACACACACACACACACACACACACACAAACACGCACACACGTACACAGAGACACACATACACACAAAGGCACACAAATGCTGGCACGGACACACACACACACATGCAGACAGACACACAAACAAACAGACACGCTGGCACACACACCCACACACACACACACACACACACACACACACACACACACACACACACACACACACACACACACACACACACACACACACACACACACACACAAACAAGCATACAAACAGGCACCACACAGACAAGCGCACACTATTGCACACTATTACGCATGCACATACACAAACAGACACACACGCACACAAAAGCACACACACACACGCTGAAACATTAAGGGTGAATACCTTATTTTTTGGACATTAACTAATTCAGTTGGCTCACAAGATGGTGTTGGGGGGGTAATTTGGTGATGGCATCCTTTCCATTAACAGAATAAGAAATATGGAAATGGTGCTCGCTTAAGCACTTTAACTGCTCCTCTACAAGGGCAGCTAAACTGACGAAAGCCCGCATCAACACACTATTGCCGGCTCTTACTAGGCGGTTACTGCATATGAACTGTAATGTGGAAAGTCAAGCTAAATATATTTGGTTTGCCCAAACTGAGTAGATTTTTTAAAAGCTGTGTTTTTTTATCCACCTTTCAAAGCCGTTTGAGATTGGGTTTGTTTTCTGCCGTGCCACGAAACAGAGGAACATGTAACAGATGTTACGAGCCTAAAGCGAAATTATGAAAACCCAGATAAACAGATGCAAATGAACATAATAAAACAGTCATTTAAAAAATGTCGAATGCATTAAACAGCTCCCAACCCTACCCATAAAAAAAATAACATCAACGATTGTAATCTTGACATACCCAAACAAAAAGCGTGTGTTTATAATACAATATTTTTCTTCTACAGACAAAAGGAACTGCGATAAAAACAACAGAGCCAGAAAACCCAAAGAGAGCGGCTGGTAGACGGGACTATGGAGAGACACAATGCTAACACGGAAATCCCTCCAGACCCCTCTCCTGCAGCGAGGAGGGGGAAAGACACAGGATGGGGAAGAAAGAGGACGAGGTGGTGGATGAGGAGGAGGAGGAGGAGGAGGAGGAGGAGGAGGAGGAGGAGAAGGAGAAGGAGGAGGAGGAGGAGGAGGAGGAGGAGGACGAGGAGAAGGAGGAGAGGGAGGAGGAGGAGGATGAGGAGGAGGGGGAGGAGGAGGAGGAGGAGGAGGAGGAGGAGGAGGACGAGGTGGTGGAGGAGGAGGAGGAGGAGGAGGAGGACGAGGTGGTGGATGAGGAGGAGGGGGAGGAGGAGGAGGAGGAGGAGAAGGAGAAGGAGGAGGAGGAGGAGGAGGACGAGTAGAAGCTTGTTCCTCCCCGGCTGATTTGTGGCAGACTGATATGCCAGCCCAAGCCGTCCCTCCGGTCGGGCTGACCGACAGAGGCTTCTGTTACACGCTCTTAGAGATATGGGGGGGGGGGGGGGGGGGGGGGGGGAGGGAGTGAGGTTGGGTATCACACAGGCATTATCCCACACAATTTTCCGTTTGATTGTCAACCGCCTCCGAAGGCATTTATGTTCTTTGTTTTCTTTCGTTACGTGTGTGTGCGCACGTCATCCTCGCTTTGTTTGTTGTTATTTGATACTTTCGGCGGTGCCCGTATGTGAGAAGACAACGGGGGGTCTGTCTCAGAGCAATGGGCGGTTATCAAACAGGGACTATATAATCAGAAAGCGAGGCAGAGCAAAACAAAAGGAAAATGTAATGGCTCGGACCCCCCCCCCCCCCCCCCCCCCCCCCCCCCCCCCCCCCGCCCTAACGTAAATGGCACAGTCGGTCTTAGTTAAGGCTGTGGCTGAAGCCAGACTTTGTGGCAATGCCTGCTGTTATCGGGTGTAAATGGAAATTTGCTGGAGTTGTGATTATTGAACTGCAAAACCGAATTTGGGCCTCGCTGTGTAGAATATCAGATATTGGACGGAGTCCCTGTTGCTGTGGATATAATTTAATTTAGTTGCAATCATTTTGAGGCCCCCCAGGGCATTGTTTTGTTTAGGTTATACCTATCAGATGATACTATTGATTTTAGATTTACCCAATGGGAGCTTCGCTCTTTAATAAAGCCCATAACCAATTGGTCCGGATTTGATGTGTGTGTGCAACGACATGTGTGTAGTCTGTTTGTGTGTCTATATTAGACACCTGTGGGTCTGCGTGTGTGTGTGAGTGTGTATGTGTGTGTGTGTGTGTGTGTGTGTGTGTGTCATTCTGAGGGAGATATGTCCTGTTAAGAGCAGTAGGGATATAATGATCTAAAAGGTTGGTTCCTCATCGAATACATCACAGAGCAAATGAAGCCGCGGCGAGTCAAACAGTCCTGATAAGGGCCTCCGAATGACTCAACACAAGATTTGTCTTCCGGCGAGATTCTATAAATGGCTCATTTAGCATCTGTGACCCCAATACCTGCCACTAAAAGAGAATGATGACCTTTCCGCGGGGAAAGTATCATGGATTTTAATAGAACATGAAAATGGCCCCAGGTTCTTCCAGAGCCAATGGAATCATGCACGATGTCTTGATAAGTGGACAGAATAAGTGATGTATAAGGATGTGAAAACAATAGGGAGAGGGCTTGGAGACTGTGGGAGGAGATATGCTGTTCAACCTGCTCCGATGTACTCAAGTGACTCAAGTTACCAGTTTTCTCCCTTTTTACCCTTCATCTTGAGCGCACACACACACACACACACACACACACACACACACGCACACGCCCGCACACACACACACAAACACACACACACACACACACACACACACACACACACACACACACACACACACACACACACACACACACACACACACACACACATGTGCTCATGTGCATGACACGGGCATACATGTGCACAAACGTGCGATGAGCATTTTGATGGGTGTCTCTCATCGGTATTCATTGGCCCTGGGATGGCGAGATGGGCATCGCAGCTTTCAGTTAATCAGACTTAAAGGTGCACAGATATGTATGTGTGTGCATTCTTGAGATCTGTGTGTGTGTGTGTGTGTGTGTCTCTGTGTGTATGTGCATGGGTAGATGTGTCTGTTTGTGTATGTGTATATATATATATTTATACTCTGTCTGTGCGTGTGTATGTGTATGTGTGTGTGTGTGTGTGCGTGTGTATGTGTGTGTTTGTATGTATGAGCATGCATAGAAGTGTGTGTGTGTGTGTGTGTGTGTGTGGTCACCAGATATTATGCCAGGCTTTTCAAGGTGAGGGGGAGCAAAGAGGGTAAAAACCTGAAGCTGGGTTAAGTAATTGGATTCTTGTTCAATAAAAGTTTGGTTAAATGTGTGAGTGTGTGTGCGTGTGTGTGTGTGTGTGTGTGTGTGTGTGTGTGTGTGTGTGTGTGTGTGTGTGTGTGTGTGTGTGTGTGTGTGTGTGTGTGTGTGTGTGTGTGTGTGTGTGTGTGTGTGTGTGTGTGTGCCAGCCATGAGTGTGTCTATGCTTGCGTATTTATACGTGTGAATGTATTGCTTCGTTACAACTGTGTGTGTGTGTGTGTGTTTGTGAGTGGGTGTTTATATGTGTGTGTGTGTGTGTGTGTGTGTGTGTGTGTGTGTGTGTGTGTGTGTGTGTGTGTGTGTGTGTGTGTGTGTGTGTGTGTGTGTGTGTGTGTGTGTGTGCGCGTGTGTGTTTGTGTATGCGCATGACCGTGTTGCTTCTTGAGGGATATCAACATGCAGGTTTTTGAATTTGATGCATGGTTTTTATGAGCATATAAGTGCACAGCAATACGTGTTTACGTGTATTTATATGCCTGTGTGTGCATGTGTATCTGTTTGTTCATTCAACTGTCTGTGTGTTTGTGTGTGTCATTGTGTATGTAAGGATGTGTCCCTGTGTGTGTGTGTTAGAATGTGTTCGCCTGTGTGTATCCAAGTGCCTGTGTCCCTGTGTGTAGTGTAGTGTGCGTGTTTGTGTGCATAGACTTGTGTTTGTTTGTGACTGGGTGTGTTTGTGTCTGTACTTTACAGGGTATGTGTGTGTGTACGCAAGTGTGTGTGTGTGTGTGTGTGTGTGTGTGTGTGTGTGTGTGTGTGTGTGTGTGTGTGTGTGTGTGTGTGTGTGTGTGTGTGTGTGTGTGTGTGTGCCTTTGTGTAGGTTAGTGTGTCTGTGTGTCTGTATGCGTGGGTTTATACCCACTCTAGTGAGTGTGTCCTTGTGTATGCGTGTGTGAGAGTGCACCTGTATACATACTGCATGTGCAAGCCGTTTAGAGCCTTGCTGGCCCTCTCTCCCCGGGGTTTAATTCCCTGGAGTCAGATAGCAGGTCCCTGTGTGGTAGAAAATGGCGGACGAGGCAGATAAGTAGAGTATCACTAAGCCACACTCCTGTGGTCTCCAGCTGAGCGTGAATCTCCCTCTATCTGTCCATCTGTCTCTGTCTGGCCCTCTCTCTCTCCTTTGCAGTATCTACCTCTCTACTGCTCTCTCTTTTATTCTCTATCTCCCTCTTTCTCTTTCACATAACACATAAATGCACACATTTGCACATGGAATCGCACAGAATATTTTGGTGCACTCAAAAAATCCGCAAACATAGAAACTGCAGAAAGGACGATAAAAATCACTTTAAAGCACAACAAATGGTTACGACGTAAAGTTTTTTTTAGTATACGGCTGCACTAAAAACCCACAAACATAAAACCTGGAAAAAGGACGATAAACTAAACAAACAAACTAAACAAACAAAAAAGCATTTACGACGGAATTGCTACATCGCTACAAATAGATCCCTGTTGTTCACTATAACTGACTAATCCTCAAATCTATCATTTAATGAAAGCTGGTACGTTTTTGGTATGCATATGTTTGCATTTCATTTGCATCGTGTTTGTATGTTCTTTGTGTGTTTGTATGTTGGTTCTTTATTACATGTGACATTTTCCAAGAACATCCTAACGTTGTGTGAACTTGATCATTGTGCAACACATCTGGCTCCATCAATCGTTTTTTTTAATTGACCATGTAAAAGTAACATTGAGATTTAAAATCTATTTCCCCAAAGAGACCTGGTCAAGAGGGCAGCACAAAACAAACAAATACATTATGGTTTCGTGCAAACAAAAAACACAACATTTTACATTTTGTCAATTAAAGACAGTTTTGGGATTTCATATTTAGGAAATCAGACACAGGAACAATTTCAAATGCTTCCACATTCTAGGTCCTTTAGTAATGAGCCAACAGAATCAAATGACAATTTCAAGTCTTTCTGGAGGGTGTTCCAAGCAGAGGGGGCAGCATATTTTCTTTCTCTTAAATCAAAATGAAAAGAGTTGTGTTTGCAGCCACTTAATCGTCTAACCCGTAACATATGTGTAGCCAAGTCAGCTAATATAGCACATGGTGATGATCAGTGTAGATTGCGTGAGGGGGGGGGGGGGGGTGGGGGGGGCATAGGGACTTCCCCCTTAATATTTACGACACGCGCATGTGGACCCCCATTAAAACCATAAAAGTGACAAGAGGACTTATTTCGATGAACCGCTTCAACATGGTTCATAGACGCAACAATTCCTCCGGTAAAGTAGGCGGTGGCATCATGTAAAAAGCAACGGTTGCAATCTTGAGAGAGAGCAAGTGGCGGGGAGCGGCTTGAATGTGATGGGAGCAGAGGGAAAGGTTAGTGGTGAAGTTGTACATCTGGCCGTTAATGTACAGTGTCAGTGCAGGTCACAGTTTGTCAGTGGATAAAGGCTGCAGCTTATCAACACCCAAGTATAGTTACTGTGTGTTAGCCGGCCATGGAGAATCGTCTCTAGCCCTGGAAGCTGGGCAGAGATAGTTAGGTAACATGAAGGTTTATGTTTTACAGAACTATTTATAGGCTTTAACAGGATCTCAATCGCTAACAGATTTGATTCACATTTATATTGGTTATGACCAAAAGGTCTGTTCTTATTTTGTCAACTTCAATTATATAGTTCAGAATTACCTGATTTCTGAGAAAAATCATTAAAAAACAGAGATATTTGGGTAATGTTTTGAATTTGGAAAAGTTTTTGAGTACGAGTGGGAATCTTGCCGAAACACATTTGAGCTGTCAAAGTTTGCAAGTCTATAAATTCATAAAAAGCAATTAATTAATCATTTACGTGAATAGATGCCAAATGCATATTTAAAGAGGCAACTTTCCCAAACAAAAGACTCAACATAGCATGGAAGAGAAAATCATGCTTTTAAGTGGGTTGATTCAACAGGGAAACCATTTAATGTGAAAAGTTGATCTACAGGAGAATAAATATTTGAAATCAACACTGAATGCCAAAGAGCCTTATATTCCCTTACGTATAAAACCGTCACCTGTCTCCTGCATTTAGTCTTTTCCTTGATGCCTACATCACTTAAAACATTTCCACCATAAATTGATGCAGGACAGGCACACATTGATGAAGAAACATTCACAAGAATGCAGGAAAGGATGTGTTTGATGCCAATCATCTCATGGGGGATGACCTACGGGACCCCCGTCTGGTTTGTCTGGTCGATGTATGTTTTAAATTAAACCCACGCCCATGAAACCCAGATTTGGGCAGAAAGATTAGGTCAAAAATTGGTGCCCCAAAACCCGATTGACAATCAGATAGATATTTGAGCAAAACAATTTCCTCTAAAATTATTTAGTCAATGTTCTTTGAAGAAACGATTAAATAAAGTCTATGGTGTCACTGTAGGTGAGAAGAAACAAACCGTTTTTTCCATCAACAAGACCCTGAATGTAAGTTTTTTTAATAATGGGCGACAATTTATAACTTATGTCAGCGAATATATATTTCCTTCTGAAAAAATACAGGTGACTGGTCCAGAAATACAGGTGACTGGTCCATCTGCGTCTCTGTCAGAAGAATGTGGAATACGGTACATAGCCACATATATATGGGCCTATCCACTGTAGCCAGAGGGAACCAAGCCGGTGAAAAGGAAACTGTTTAGACCAGCTAGTTCACCAGAAATATGCTACTACCACTAACTCGCCATGGTCAACGTTGCCACGGGCATTCCTTGAAGCACAACATCATCGAAAGATTTTCAAGCAGCTGGATTCCTATGTTCATCAGATATTTTAAGTTTGATTTTAGGGATAGCCTGGGTTTTGGCTTTAGCTCAACTCATGGTGTGAGCCAAACCTCGAGCTCAGGCTCCGAGATCTGCTCCGAGATCAGGTCTGAGATAACCCCCCCCCAGCCCCCCCTCCCCCTGCAGCTGCAGTGGCGACCTTTTTCTATTGAGTCATTGGTTAAGAAATCCGTAACTTTATATGGTTATATCCAAGGCCGCCGAATAGGCTCAGTCCTGATCGCAGAGACCAGGGTTCGAATCCTCCCCGTGGTCCTTTGCTGCATGTCCTCCCCTCTATCTCCCATACCTTCCTCTCTATCTCACTCTATGATTAAGCATGAAAATGCCAAAATAAATCTTTAAGCAAGTCTCGCAAAGCCAGCCTATCCATTTTTGAGGTTCAACCTTTCAATGATTGAGTGAAATCGGTGCACGCCCTGCTTGCACCGAGACATCGCCCAAGGTGACTGATTTCTTGATTCTCATTTCTCTCACAAAACCCTCAACATGAGTTCCAAACTAGCCACCTCAAAGCCCAGTGTCACCATTTAATGTGTACACCTGACAGGCAGAGAAAGGCACTCGGTCTCCATTACAAAGGTGTCAGGGGGGGGGGGGGGGGGGGGGGGGTCAGATGTGTGTAGTTGCAGCTAGGAAGCTCAAGGTAACGCCGTAGATCTGACCAGCCATTCGTGTAGAGCGCTAAGTCCTTCATTTACTCACCACACAACACAAGTCCCCCTGCCAAGTACCCACCAGCGCACACACCTGCACACTAATAGCTGTGTGTTTGTGTGTGTGTGTGTGTGTGTGTGTGTGTGTGTGTGTGTGTGTGTGTGTGTGTGTGTGTGTGTGTGTGTGTGTGTGTGTGTGTGTGTGTGTGTGTGTGTGTGTTTACGAGTGATTGAACAGTACAACTAACAGAGGCAAAAAATTATTCACCCACAAAACGGCGGTTGTGTAGCATTGAGTTAATGCACACACACATACATGCATATACGCACACATAAACGTATACATGTGCAAGCACACAGACACACGCTCACACACACACACACACACACACACATG
>NC_079421.1:18926888-18949388 GCF_026213295.1 Gadus chalcogrammus | reverse complement strand
GTCGGACTGCAGAAGCTGTCAGCAAGGTGGAAGCCCCCCCACCCACACACACACACACACACACACACACACACACACACACACACACACACACACACACACACACACACACACATACACACACACACACACACACACACACACACACACACACACACACACAAACACACACACACACACACACACACACACACACACACACACACACACACACACACACACACACACACACACACACGTACACATGTATACACGCGTACCCATGCACCGCTAATCTGCAAATACCTCCAGACAAATGTTTGGCTCGTGTCAGTGATCCATTATTCAAGGAACGGGTGAAATACATAAGTCGTCTGTCAAGATTTATTTTTATGTGTTTTGGCCCTCTCTGCCTGAAATGCGTGTGGAGCGGCGCTGACCTGTGGCTGCTGCGGTGCGGCCCCAGCCACAGCTCATTACCTAGAGCGGGGTATGAGGCCCGGGCTACGCAGGCAGCAGCAGTAGCCATCTCTCAGGTTAGCTTGACCGGCACAGCAACGCTACTAGCCTTGAGGACATTGTCACACGCACGCACGCACGCACGCACGCACGCACGCACGCACGCACGCACGCACGCACGCACGCACGCACGCACGCACGCACGCACGCACGCACGCACGCACGCACGCACGCACGCACGCACGCACGCACGCACGCACGCACGCACGCACGCACGCACGCACGCACGCACGCACGCACGCACGCACGCACGCACGCACGCACGCACGCACGCACGCACGCACGCACGCACGCACGCACGCACGCACGCACGCACGCACGCACGCACGCACGCACGCACGCACGCACGCACACATACACATGCAAACACACGCACGCACACATACACATGCAAACACACGCACGCACGCACACACACACACACATGCAAACACACGCTCGCACACACACACGCACACACACAAAAACAAACACACACACAAGGACACACACATGTATGTTCAAAAGGCAGACATGTGTACATAGGCGCCTGCATGCTCAAACAAATGACTCACAGAGACACACACACACACACACATACACAGGAAAACATGTGCATGCACATGCACACACAGACACACACACACACACACACACACACACACACACCCACACACACGCAATCCCGCAGATGCCTTTGACTTTATGAGTGTGGTCTGACATCAGAAGACAGCATAGCTCAGGTAGTGCACAACAAGCTTGGCAGTCAGCCTTGGAGCGTGCACAGCCCCCTGCGATCACCGCAGTTAAACAGAGGCCCCCCCGCTCCCACACCGAGCTGCCAAGGTGTCCTTGGTTCTACCGCCGTGTAAACCACGCAGCACACGCACACGCTGATACTATTACAGTTGATTAAGATTGCACCAGCTGCTTCATAGCTTTGTACCTTCGACCGTGGCAGACATCTCACGTGGATAACGACAGGGTTCGAGGCGACGCAGAAAAAGAAGGAAAAACGAGTCGGAACAAACTAACTGAAAGACGGAGGATTCAGACGGGGCAGGAGGACAGATGCCGGCGGTATGCCGTGCTCATTTATTTCAGGCCCGCTGTGTTAATGGCCATTGTGTAAATCCACTGGACTTACACAGTGGTAGAAACGGGCGTCGGCATGCCCCAACAATGTAGCCTAATTGGAGATAAGGCGGGAACAACAAGCCTACAGCGAGGCCCCATAAATTACCCTTCCTGCTTAACCACCACACACCCAACCGCAGCCCCCCCCCCCCCCCCCCCCCCAATACACACATGCACACACGCACACACACACACACACCCGACCCGGCCCAAGTCTATTGGCTGGTTTGTCTTTTCCTTTCCACTATCACCTCATTAAACCACCAGGTGAGCACTCCCCTGCCCCCAACCCGCCCTTAAACCCCGATTCCCCCTCAATCATTCTCTTTTTTTTTTCAAATTTACATTATAACTTTTTTTCCATTTCTTAATGTTATGGGCCCCACCTTCTGCCACACCTCCAATCCTCCTTCTTCTCCTCCTCCTCCTCCTCCACTTCCTCTCTCCCCTCCTCTGCCCCCTCTTACTTCTCTTCCCCCTCCACTTCCTCTTCCTCCTTCGCTTCCTCCCACTCCTCCTCCTCCTCCTCCCCCTCCTTCTCCTCCCAGCTCCTCCCTTTCCCTCCCTCCGTCTCTCTCCTTTGCCCTGGCCCTTCCGATGGTAGTAAAGAGAGGGCTGTGCAGATTGAACAGTAAATTAAATTAATGTAGGCCATTTCTCAATCATTTTTCACCCCCCATCCCATCCGCCACTCCCCCTCTCCCCACCAAACCCCCCCCCCCCCCCGCCCTCAGCCCCACCCCACCCCCTAAAATGATTAAGGCTGACGTAAGAAGTTCATTAAAACAGAAAACATTAGGCTCATTAAAAAGCCATTAAAACTATGGCAGAGAGGTGATTTATGCCAGCATAAGGTTGGGGATGGCGGGTTGGGGGTGGGGGAGGACAAAGAGGCGTAAAATGGGTGGAGAGACTCACTAGACGGGGAGAACGTAGCAGGAGAAGGCGGTAGAGCGGCGGCGAGGCGTGGATCAGTTGGGGGGGCCTGGTCTTGGTCATCAGAAATGGCCACAAACGGCCAGTTCAGATGTCTTAACGCTGGGATGGGAACGGAGCGGAGAAGGGCAGAGAGAGACAGCAGATGGTCAAATACAGATGAGTGTAACTGATCTAGATTTATAAGCCCCCACTGCACACACTCTCTCACACACACACACATCCACACGCACGCACATGCACATGCACACACACACGCACACACGCACACACAAAGCCTTTCACTACCTGTTCGGTATAATGACAGCTTCCTTTATTACCTGTAGTAAAAGGTCCCTCTATCTTTCTCCCTCTCGTAGTCGCTGTCTGTCGCTGGGTGTGTCAGCAGAGCCTGTTAAGCCAGAAACACACACATGCACACACACACGCACATGTGCGCACACACACACAAACGCACAGACACACACACGTGCGCACACACACACAAACAGAGCTGATCTCTGGCATTTACTGAACGAAATGCCATGCATTCTAATCATGCTGTGTAAAAGTAAGGCTAAATATGTGACCACATATACAACAATAGATTAATGTGTAACTGAACCCCCTGTTTCAGCTTGGATTTGAACACTTTGAGACTTAAAAAATGTATAGTTCTTCGGAGGTGGGTGACCGTGTTATCCCCATGGTAACTTAAGACCAAACTTTCAACCTTAAAGCTAGTACGGTTGCTGTGTGTGAGCGTTATAATCAGCAGTGCGATAAAATAAATTTTATTCTTCGGCTTACATTTGTGAGAGAATAAAATGAACATAAGCATAATAAAAACTCTTCTCAAAGAGGTATAACTTAAGTTATTTGTGTAATCGTGTATACTTGGTCTTTTGTTTGCAGTTCCCTCTGTTTCTTTCTCACTGATCAGACTTTTTGCCCTCGCTGTCGGCTTTGAGGTTACTCTGCCTGACCTTATGTTTGCAGTTCTGTCAAAAACTGCATGTGTGGGTGGGCTTTATTGAGGGGTGCACCCATTGGCTAAGGAGTTTTTGAGCGATAGCTCAGTGCCCCCCGGACGTTGTTCAGTGCAGCAAGTGCAAATTTTGGTTTTGGTGATGGACACTATAAGCAGTGGCAGTAGAGTAACCACTAACAGGCCCGCCGCCCCCTATACGCAGAGTACGCAGAGTGCGTAGGGCACAAAGTACCTGAGGGGGCACCAAAAATTAAGGTTTGTAAAAAAAAAAGGAAAAAAAAAAAGATACATTATTGAAATAAAAATAAATATGTCATTTTTTTATGAAGAGGCCCACCGTTGTTTGTACTTAATTGTATAACCTATCACTCCATTTTGGCAAATTAGATGTTTTTACCTAATATATAAATATAAATATATATATATATATAAACCGTTATAAATGGTAAGTTAAGCTCATATATGTACTCTGTGCTGTACTAGACGTTTTGTTGAGTAAAGTTATAAGTAAAGCTAAGCCTTGTTTAAGTTAGTTTGCTTTTACCTATGGATTGTACATAGGGATGTCATATCGCCTCCGTTTTGGATGCAGAGGAGCAATGTAATGTTAGTTATCGTGTTGGCAGTAATTGTATTTTGGTATTTTTTTTTAATTAATTCATTAAACTCTCATGAGTCCTCGGAGTAGCGCAAACAAAAAAGACCATGATCCATTCTTATGCCCTATAACGATGGCAAGCTAAATTGTGTGTGTGCGTGAGTGTGAGTGTGAGTTTGTGTGTGTGTGTGTGTGTGTGTGTGTGTGTGTGTGTGTGTGTGTGTGTGTGTGTGTGTGTGTGTGTGTGTGTGTGTGTGTGTGTGTGTGTGTGTGTGTGTGTGTGTGTGTGTGATAAAACAGGCACAGACGCAACGAGGCGTGTGTCTGACTGTACCAGTCTTTTTAATTTCTGGTTAGATCTGTAAGTGCATGTGATGATAGCTTTTGTTGAAAAAGCACACTCATTTGCAACGGGAATCAGTGGAGTGATGCATCACCCAATAGAGCTGTCTCATTGGTTTCTCAACTCTCATCTTCTCTCTGTAAAACAGCGTAACATTTTGGGACCTCGGCAGGAATGAACAGACAGTTCAGTTGCAGAATACTGGAGGGCAAGTATATGTATCTTAAAGTATATGTATCTTAAAGTCTTAAGTTGACCAAGTTTGTCTCTATGGTCAACTTAAGAACTGGCCAGAAGCTGTCCAAGATGCTTGTTTGATTTGTTCAAAAAATTTATTGATATTAATGGTGTCAGGTACTGGTGCCAATTAATATCTTTCTTTATACCTGTTGTGGTAGAAAATAACCGAATTCTATCACTTCAACTAACAAAGAGATCATGTATCGAGGAGTCCGGGGCAAGTATGACATAAGACTTTGTTGTTGAACAAGCAACAACAAGGCCGAGTAGTTTGCAAAGCACTGCCGATCATAAGATCCCGGCCTTTTATCCTCACACACCAAGCAATTCCCCATATGGTATGCCCGCCCACAGCATGCATTGTTCTCCTTTTATGGTAAGGCCGGTCAGCCATACATTCCTTTAAGTATGTGGTCAACATCCGCAGCTAATCTAAACATTAGGTTGACGTCAGTACGCCTTGACCCCAGACTCTCTGGCACCGTGTCAAGACTTCCCTATGAATCCAGAGGTGATTTAGCTGCTTTCCACTATTAATGATATATAGGCCTGATAATACTCATAGTTTGCCATAAAAAATAACGGTTAATTTCTTCTATACTGTCCCTAGACTTGTCTCACCAACATCACCAACAGTTCAGTGGGAGTTAATTCAAACATTGTCAAACAACGTTCAGGAATATATTTCAGTTAATAATAATAAATGAAAAATTGTTGTGGTTGCTTGATAATATACAATACTTGATAAAGGTATTGATGAATTTGTCAAATTGAGAAGCTGTGACTATAATGTCACCAATCTCGATTTTGACAGATAAGATGCAACCTTAGCAGTGCTGAAGTGGTTCATCTTTACTATCTTTCTACCCCTGGTGCTGAGGCTGCCAGAATATTACACAATATTCTTTCAATTTTGGGCAATGCAAGCCCAGATAAGCGCCAGGGACAGAGCTTGGGGCAGTGCCTGAGCATGGATCAAGAAATGGCCAGGTCTAACATTTGAAATCCTGATTCAGAAACACTATCAGGGTTTCACACAGGATTTTCGGAGACTATGCTGGGTGGGCTTCAGACGCTGTAGGGGGTCCTGGGGCAAGCTCTGCTGGATGAAAATGTTTTACTTTTTAAAGTTAATGCATCAATCTGGTTCACTTTGAGAGCAAAATGATGAGACTGACTATGACCAACCTCTTGCTCTAGTAATCATTTTGTGCTGATTAAATAATTAACAATTTAATCATTAACCCTTTGTATAGATATGGATGGGGAAAATAAAAATGTCTACCCAATCCCAACACCACGATTTGTTTGCATTAGAATGCCTCCCTGAGGAACTTTACCCAGATACTAGGAATCTTTGGAAAAACTGCATTTCCAGTAGGAACCAGGGTCTAAATGAAGTTCTGGGGACATGATCAGGATTTGTTAGCTTCCCTCATAGTTCCACACGTCGGCATATAATACAGTGGCATCTGAACATATAAAACCTGTGTCAAGCCATATTAATTAAGCTAATTTATTACTTCCTGTTGCTAAATGACATAATATCAATAGGCATTGATATTATGTAAATAGCTTTATTAATACTCAAACTCATTCATATTTTACACAGAAAACCTCTAACTATCGAATTGCTATGGGGAGTTTTATTTTTAAGAATGAAGTACTTTCCAAAAGTACATGAACTTTGGGGTTTGCAGTGCTGAACATCTCTGATTGGCCAAGCACTCAAAGCATTATATTTCAGCCATTTCAACATCTGCAGCTGATAAAAACAAAAACGCTTGGCCACTTTGTGTAACTTGGGTAGGTATTGTTATCAGTTTAGCCCTTTAGGTTTGGAGGTGGACAATCCTAGCAGCCCTAAGACATGCCTGCTCACATGTTAATGGTCATATTATTTTGTTCTGTAATATGTGTCCTGTCTGGAAGGCAGCCCTGTTGGGTCAAAGGTGCTGCAAAGATTTAAATGCTTTCCCGATGCACTCGGTGAGCACCAGAGCTGGTTTAGGACATGTTCACACACAACGATTCAGGCACCATGAGTTCTTAGGCCAATCCTTCAAGTCAGTTCTAACTCAGCTCCGGAGCAGGTTAAGAAAGCCTTGGTGGTTCACATCAAATGTGGTTTCGTTGCCCTTGACTACGATGTCTCTCAAGTATGTGCATTTAGAGCATAGAAAACTGGCTTCAAAAGATTGCCGGAGACGGACACAAACATAGGATTTTACCTCTGTTTTCTCTCAATGACCTTCTTATTTTAGTAAACGGAATATATCACTATGTTGAAGATCATGCAATATAAATGACCCCTTTCAATGCACTGGTGTAAAATGGAGGTGTGGACAAGGCCTCCAACTTATCATACCATATGAGTCTGGTTATTTTGCTCTCTGCCTCTGCTGACATAAGAGGAGCCATCACAATGGAACGTTGAAATTCATGCCTTACGTATATTTGCTAAATTTAGGATAAAGACCTCAAACTTACACCGTAGTTCATATCATAACGTATGCACTGTTAGCCATTTGGGCTGTAAGCGTTGCCCCGGGCAAGCTGTATGATGGTTGATCAACGAAAGTAAAATCTGGACGGCTTATTTGATCTGTTTTCATGCAGCAAAAGACCCATGGGTTCAATTTTCGCCTGACTTACACTTGAACTGCTTCTTTCTCTTTTCACTTTGTTGCATCAATGTTTTGTTCAGAAGTAGAAATAGCTAGACTAGATGTAGGTCTTCCTAATAAATGACTGAAGGTAAAAATGAAATAGCTATAAGTAATGCTGAAAAAGCCAGAGGTTTAATCCCACCCCCCCATACATACACACACACACGCGCACACACGCGCACACACAAACACACACAAACGCGCGCACACACGCGCACACACACCTCTGCCTCCCCCATTACTTAACTCTGTTCCCTCAGATTGGACAGTTTACCAGTGTCACAAAGGGCAAGCCAAACTGGATGCTATAAAGTAGCAGAGAGTTAGATATGGGTTTACATTTTAAAATTGGTTTATTGAGCTTTTGAGGTCACAAAGTGAAGCTCAAAAAATATCTTATTAACCATGCTTCACCAAAACATATTTGTTTTGGCAGAAATCACCATGAACTCGAATACCTAAGTGACAATATTTCAATCACATTAATTTATCCACTTTCCCAAAAGAATGACAATGTGGTTCTGATTTGAAATTGAGTCGAAAAGAATAGAAATACAGGTATTACATTTTCAGGTAGTATATTTTCTTAACTTGCCTTTTTTGTACTTTCACAGATGTCCTTCTATCCACTGAGTTCAAAAAGGACTCATACAGCTTCTGAAACGTATCAACAGAGGACTAAAAAATGAACGAAAAAAGAGGACTTTTGATAATATTCATTCTGATCCTCTCCTATTACGCATGGTCTGTCAGATTGGGGCCTATTCAAATATTCATTGGCCCCCTTTGAATGTGGAAACGCTTAGCCCTCATCGCTAGCTCACTGACATAGCATGCAGAGCGCGCTTGAAGTCCCTGGAAAAAGTCCCTTTATTTGCTCCCTCCATATCATGTCACTCACAAAAGACTCTCCTTCTTAGAGATAACAAGACCCAAAATAAAATAAACCCATTACACACACAAATATGCAGGCCTGTGGGGCCGGGCAAACAGCTGCTATTGAACGGGCTACCCTGTTATATGCTAATGTTTTCGGTTTAGAGGGAATAGCGGTGACACTCGCGGGTGACATTTTTTAACCATAAGCGGTTCTGTGTGTCAGGGCAGACACCGTTTTAATGTGATGCTTTGTTTTCTTAAAAAATGGTTGGACTGGCTACTATTTCAGTGTGTGTGTTTGTGTGTGTATTTGTCTGTGTGCAGGGGGTATGCGTCCGTGCATGTGTGTCTGGTGAGTCCAACTGTTTATGTTCACAAATCACAAATGAGTAAGTCAGGAAAGCATTTGAAAGTGCATTTATCACTAAATGCCATCTTGAATGATGAAATTTGAAGCTATCTTTTCACATCGCAGACTATTGTGCGATGATAAAGCGTTCAAAAATATGCCAGTTTAGCCAGAAAATAAAACACGGCTGATAGAGTTTGATTTGTCATTACAAAGGACTGATGCAATATTTACCTACTGTGCGTTTTCTACTCCAACAGTGTCTTCGTACGCCATAATAATACATGCAGGCAGACATACAGTGTCAAATTAAAACACCAGTTCCTCCGTTGCCTCATCCCACAGAAGCCCAGTTTGCATCTCTATAGCAGACGGCTATAGCAGACGGCTATAGACGGCCCGCTTCCGAGGTGTTTTGACCTGGGGTGTCTCGTTGTTTTTGTGAAAATAATTTGGTGCTGTCAAAGCTTTCCAGCGCTTTCCACTGACGCTCCGTTTCATATTCATGGCAGACGCGTACGTTTTCTTTGCATTTCCTTTGCCGTAATTAAGAGCTGACTCTTCAAACTTGTGGCAGAGTATATGCACGTGTACGTATGTGTGTGTATGCATGTTTAGGTGTGTATCCATATGTGTCCATGCCTGTGTATGTATGTATGTATGTATGTATGTATGTATGTATGTCTGTGTGTGTGTGTGTGTGTGTCTGTGTGTGTATGTATGTATGTATGTCTCTGTGTGTGTGTGTGTGTGTGTGTGTGTGTGTGTGTGTGTGTGTGTGTGTGTGTGTGTGTGTGTGTCTGTGTGTGTGTGTGTGTGTGTGTGTGTGTGTGTGTGTGTGTGTGTGTGTGTGTGTGTGTGTGTGTGTGTGTGTGTGTGTGTGTGTGTGCGTGCGTGCGCGCGCGCGCGTGTGTGTGTGTGTGTGTGTGTGTGTGTGTGTGTGTGTGTGTGTGTGCGTGTGTTTCTTTGTGTGTGGATATGTGTATGCAGCTGTGTGTATGCCTGTATCTGTGTGTGCGCTGATGTTTGTGTGTGCATTGTTTGCATGCCTGTGCGTGTGCTTCTCGGCCTCGGGTGTGGATAGTTCCGTGAGGTCATGTGTAATGGGCTGTGTCTGGTGTGTCGGCAGGGCTAGCGTTGCATTGGACAAAAAGCGGTCCGTATGCAACAGACCCCCGCTGCATAAAAACCAACTCAGTCTGACCCATGTCTCAGCGCACCCCGCCCCACACATCTCTCACTCTCCATCGCTACGAGGACTGGCCGAGGGGGGGGGGCGGCCAGCAGAGCGAGTCAACGTGAGTGAGCGACATGCGCATTCAGCTACGGCTTTTTATGAATTAGTCATAACTGTCATCATCAATCAATCAATCCATCTATCAATCTCTCCAGTCACTCGCGCAGCGGGCCGGGCAAAAGGAACATACATTATGCATGGCCTTTGAGCTCCCCCCCCCTAAAGAAAATATGGGATGGGGGTTGTGGTGGGATGAGGGGGGGGGGGGGGTTCTATTCACATGATGACGCAGGATTCAACGTGTTGTCAGGCCTTTCTGTAGACACTGAAACAGGAGGATGTTTACAGTGAACAATCAGCAACAGGTGGATCCCAATCAAGGACAATCATAATCATGAGGCTGGACATGATGTTAGGACATCTAGGGAAGGAAAAAATAACTACAGAGAGATCAACTGTACAATTCGAACTGTGCCACTCGAGCAGAAATGAAAACAAACCTCTTAAAGTCACTCGAAAGGTTAGAGACAGTCCAATCCCAAAAGTACCCTCCTGCTTACTTAAGCCCTCGGTGTTGTTTGTCCTTTATCTGATGGTCATGTCCTGTCGCAGGAAAACAAAAAAGTAGTAGCCGGAACTATGGACTATATGCTGACAAGGCTTGTCGAGGAGTAGCTTGGTCCGAAGGAAGAAACAACCGCACTTCTCAAGTTATTAAACGTAGAAGCCATCAAACGGTAAGGGTCTACAACGAACAGAAACGCTAAGGTTTTCTTCAGTTCAAAGCGAGGGGCTTCATTAGGACAGCACTGCAGCGCCAAGTCAAAGTACAAAAAAAGATGCGTCAAAGGTACTTTACCAAAAGTGGTATAATGAGGGAAAGCGGAGAATCCTCTGGCTCAAAATTCACAACCCCTTTTACTGCAAACTTGACGGTATTATAGGTGAAAGCACCCCTTTCAACCCTAAACATTTCATTGAAGGTGGAAGTGTTGACCAGCAGAGTGATGAAGGTTAACTACTTTATTGGCATGAAGATTATGTCGGATTTGGTGATAATCAAAGATGATGGTAAAAGTAATAAATTAATGGCAAATAAGTAATAACAGTAGGCTAATAATACATAACAATTCTCCCAACCCCACTCTATTTTTTTTATCTCCCTCGCACAAAGAAAAACCTTCCCTCATAATGTTGAATTTCTTAAAATTTAGTTCAAAATATATTGAAGTATTTCTACCATATCGTTTAACAGGAAAAGTTAACTTTCTGCCTCACAGTAATGGAGATCAATGTTGGTGAGTTGAGCAACACTGATCCTGAAGATGGAGAAGGGGCAGCAAGAACTTCAAACACTTCAGATCCTCCAGGTGAATTGAGGAGCCAACCACCTGCTGAATCAAAGGGAGCATCGGTAGTCTGAAGCTTACACTGTCAAGGCAAGCAGTGTTAAGGAGTTAAACACCAAGTCACCATCATTGTATGAGCAACAATGGCGGGACCAGGAGTGAGCTCAAGGAAGACATTATGAGGGAAGTGTGTGTGTGTGTGTGTGTGTGTGTGTGTGTGTGTGTGTGTGTGTGTGTGTGTGTGTGTGTGTGTGTGTGTGTGTGTGTGTGTGTGTGTGTGTGTGTGTGTGTGTGTGTGTGTGTGTGTATGTGTGCGCGTGTGTATGCAAGTTGTTTTTATTTCATTTTATCCTATTTTATTCTTTTAACCTCCCCAGGGACTGCAGATGGAATTGAGCTTTCAGCTATAATCTGATACAAGCCATCTTTTTACTCAACGTAATTGATGAAACTTGTACATGGACCCTGTTTCAAATAAACAAATAAAATACAATAAAAATAAAATGCACAGGGATAGAATTAGAGCGAGTGCACAATAAGCTCTAATGGTAAAAAAAAAAAGAAAAGTGGACAACTGCAGGTGGAGAGTTACGACAGTGGACAAATGATGACCCAAAGTTTCAATGCACTGCACCAGCGTTGTATGCAACACCTTACCCTACAAAAGGGTCTCCACAGCTGTCTACAGACGCCTCTGTAGCCAGTACTGATGAACAGCCCCTCCCCTGTGTCTTGTATGAGTTGAATGAATGCAAATAAATACACATGTCAGCCATAGAAACCACAGCATTAGTAAAAGGTTTGGATTCTTTTGTTGAATAAACAATTTTGACTGATGACTGATGAGCAGTAATTCTGATCAGCCAATTAGCCTTTTTGTTTTGGTAAACAATGAGGAATCACAAGTTAAACGAATATGTGAGCAGACAATTTTTTCCCTTTTAACAATAATGTTTTGGGGGGTGGCGATGGGATTATCTCCCTGTATCGGTAAGGCAACTCTAGGATGGTAACATAACTTCAAATACCTACGTTGGTTTACATCACTAATGTAGCAACAAAGTATGTTAGAACAAGGTTTTGAAAAATGTCTTTCTATATCCAACATTGCAATAGAAAAAACAACCGCACAGAACTGAATAGCCTGAACTATGTACAAATGTTATAATCCTTGTGTGTAAACATTTCATAAAAAAAAGACCAAACACAAATCAAACGTCGGCATTGGTTTTGCTCTGTATTTCAGACCTACTCGAACAAAGCAGAACAGCTTTGGGCCTTATCATTTCAGAGTTGTGCCAAATACTGAGCCAATGCCCTTCAAGTGTCATGTCCAGTCCGCGTGGTCAGGGCCAGGCCCTTGCCCTTGCATGTCCACCTCTTTCATCAGCCACACTTTGCTGTAGATTTCCTGAAGCCTTCAATTCTTCAACCCCTCACCATGTGTCGTGTAATATGCAACAAGCTGTCACCACCTGATTAGTAATCTTGACACTGTGATCACTTCTTTTGAGTGAGCGACGCCACTGAGTTTTGAGTCTGCCGAAAGCCCCTTCTACACACATTCTCGCTCGACTCGGTTTATAATTAAACCGTCACTGGTCTTGTGTTTTGCCCTGTCCTTCAGGATATGATTTCTGCAGTGGATATGCTGCATCAGCTATCATTGATGAGGGAACACTAACCCCCTGAAATTCCTCAGACGATGCGAATAAGTCTTCCACACTGGTCTTGCTGGAAAAGTGTAGAGTTTGCAAACATTCAACGCTCTTTTCCAACCCAACCTACTTTTATGTCCTGAAAGCTATAGTTGATGGCCTATTCTCTGTAACTGAATATTTGCCCTTACAGTTGTAATTTTAACTTTAACCTTAATTAACTTTGTTGAAAAGTGGGGCTATGATGGGTTAATGTGTCGTCGATAGCCACCAGCGCACATGAGCTAACCCCATCTATCCCTGGATTCCTTGACAATGTCCCTCAAATCAGTCCTTCCCTGGACTTTTATGAAGCTTGCAATGAATACACCTACAATGGTGTAGACTTTCTTGAATATACTGAAGAGGTTTGAGATGGAATACTTAGTATTCTATGTCTGTGGAGAGCCTCAATAACATAACAGCCACACGGTGCTCCACTGTCCAAGGTATACTGTTCCGAGTTTTGTGCCACTCAAGGTAAGGTCTCAACTGCTGCCAGAAGTAATGGATTGTCTTCCTGCCCGTTCTGATATTCACGGTCAAACCAGGCACATGAATGCGAGACCTTGGTTTTGTCTAGCATAACCAATTAATGTATATAGAATCAGCATCTGAGTCAAAATTAATTAGCAACTTAAAATGTGTTTCACGCAGAGAACTTCAGAAAAAAAAGATAATGTTTGAAGCATGGTTTATATTCTTCTGTTCATTTGTTTTATCATTAGGGTATTGATAGTGATAGTATGATCAAAAGCTGGCTTTGCATTTCTGAATTCCCTTTTATGTGTAATGACTACCTTTCAGGTGAAAGATGAAGTCTCACACGTGTCTCTATTCTTCTTTGCAGTTTCCCGAAATGCTTTTTGTGTTAATATAGTTAATATAGTTCATTTGAAAAAAACTATATTACTACGGGTTTCCCTTCCTCAGTGGGCTAATGAAACCAAATACCAAAGATTGATAGTAAGATTTCTAGTATTGATGTAGCCAACTTGTTCCAAGTGAAAAATACCCATGAATGACAATAAATAATAGTTAATATAAATTAACTACTTGGGAAAATAACCTTAGTTATTGGTTACCCTTTTTGTTAAACTTTAGTCAAATCTGCCCTTTTCTTTGCTTTGAGAATAGAAGTAAATACTTTTAGGGTTTAAACCTCCATTGAGTCCAGAACCTGATCCTTGAATCATGGTTATTTTTGTGAGGGTCTATCCTGTGTTTGTCGTTCTGTGTCTGAACACATGTCTATTCGAATTGGCTGTCTTCAGAAATAAGAGGAAGATTGTTACGACCCATTATCTTTGTTAGCTGTAATCATGGTAGTAAGTGGAACCATAATTACGCCTGAAGAGGCCTCTTTCAAAAGCAGAATTACAGAACGTTGCGTGAAGTAGAATGTTGTTACTCCACTTGAGCCTTTCAAGGCAGAATCATGGCAACGGTCCCGAAAAATCACAATAAGTTATTGATATGAACAATCGTAAATCTTTTTTTTTACTTTGACCAAAATGAGTTTTCCAACAAACTTGCAGCAGGTCAAAGACTGAGCCGAAACATGTAATTGTTATCCTCAGCAAAAACATTCTTTGACTAGCATACCTCGGCCTCGTCTGCTTTTGCTCGATTCATAATTAATGACCCGTGGATGAATAATGCATTTCCATTCCACCCACTCCAGTTAAACAAGAGTTTGTGGTGTGTAACAATGTCCGGCAAAAACCCTGGCACAAGAGCCCCTCACCTCTCTCTCTCTCTCTCTCTCTCTCTCTCTCTCTCTCTCTCTCTCTCTCTCTCTCTCTCTCTCTCTCTCTCTCTCTCTCTCTCTCTCTCTCTCTCTCTCTCTCTCTCTCTCTCTCTCTCTCTCTCTCTCTCTCTCTCTCTCTCTCTCTCTCTCTCCCTCTCCCTCTCATTCCCTTCTCTACCTCTTGCCTCTTGTGTGCTTCGATCCTCCCCATCTCTTTCTTTCTGCCCTCCCTCTCTCCCGCCCTGCCTTTCCCCCTCTCCTCATTGGCAGTTCCATCTCCACCATGATAACCCGGTATATTGTTCCTCTCACCTGCGTCTACCTCTTCTCCGTCTCCAGGTTAACGTAAACCCCCTCTCCCCAAACCACCACAATGATCACCCACTTACTCTTACTGTCCCCTGCCCGAAACAGGGACGACCCATTAATCAGCAAATAGTGCATTACCTTTGTAATTAACATTCAACTGGGCTTCACCCAGTAATATTTCATTAGTTTATATGCAAATAATTTTGAGCGATTGCCTCATTTGGTCCGTGAGAACAGTGATGTATCGGCCGCTCAGCGGATGAAAGACTGTATGTGCATGTGTGTTTGTGTGTCTGTGTGTCTGTGTGTTTGTGTGTGAGAGCATGAATGTGTGTTTATGTGTGTGTGAATGTGATTGTCTGTATGTGTGTGTGTGTGTGTGTGTGTGTGTGTGTGTGTGTGTGTGTGTGTGTGGGTGTGTGTGTGCGTGGGTGTGTGGGTGTGTGTGTGTGTGTGTGTGTGTGTGTGTGTGTGTGTGTGTGTGTGTGTGTGTGTGTGTGTGTGTGTGTGTGTGTGTGTGTGTGTGTGTGTGTGTGTGTGTGTGTGCGTGCGTGCGTGTGTTGGTGTTTATATAGCATAGGTAAGCACATTTCTTTCTTTTTTTTCTCTTTTCCATCTTGCCTGCCAGCTCCTGCTAGTCTTGTTCAACCTCTCCCCCTTCTTCACTCACTCTCCTCCCTCCTTAGCTCTCCTTACTTCCATCCCTCCCTTTCCTCCCTCCCTCCCTCCCTCCCTCCCTCCCTCCCCACCTCTCTCCGTCACTCTCCCTCTTTATCAGCAGACTTCTCCTCCTCTGCTTTCATTCACTCAACCATATACACATGTATTTTTTATGCGTTATGAAACGCATAGTCCTGGGAAGGAAAAGCTATGCTGCTATACTGCTATACTAGCTATACTGTTTAAATCATTGTGTTATCTAAATATGATATTGAACTAGTATCAGAGAGTAAAGTTCTATTTATCTTAACTGTAGCACAAAAATCACCACACTTTAGCATCAAATACGTACAATATGTACAATATGTACAAATACTCCCAAAGCTTGCACCAATTACCCTCTATCGTAAATTCTTGATCATAATGTGTGTTGAGATTAACATCATTGTACAGTCATATATTTCAATATGTTTCTAAGAAGCCTTAACATTAGGTCAGTGGTTTGTGTGCAGGGGCCAAAATAACATAAAGGGAGGCGGAGGAAGAGGAAGAATCTAATTCCGCCAAATGCTGTGTGTACTCACCGGAGGGAAGTCTGGACATTCATTTTTGCCAACGGGTGCTGTGATCCTGCCAACATATCAAAAACAAACAAACAAAGAAACCCTACGTATAAACATGGCTAAAGGGAGGAAGAGCAGCCATACTGTTCCATACCAAATTGTGTTTGTTTGGTCTGTTATTTATGTATGTATAGTGGATATATAGAGATATATATGCATCACACTCCACCAGCACTGGGTCAGGGATCGGGGATAAACGCCGGTTGGACACAAAAAAGGAGTTTGACGCTGGGATGATGATGGGAACCGAAAAACTGTAAAATGTCTCCTTTGTCCGAGATTGAACACAGAGCATAATGTTAGGAAGTATTTGTCTGTCTCATCCAAAACCGCGTTGTGATTGAATGTTTTGTCTGAGAACGCCATGGAAGTTATCATTGGAAAAAACAGCGTGATATTTTAAAACATTCCCTTTGGTTCTATGCCTCTTTGATGATGAAAGTTATGTTGGTTGTTATCTACTGAAGGTACGGTCAAACCAATGCATTCCTTCTTATAATCTTTTCATTAAGGCGTTGGTTTTGGGTACGGATTTGGTATATCATTTTTTTCTGCCTTTTATTAACTTTTTCCATTTTTTATTTTACTTGGCCCTGGTTATTAACAAACTGATCCGTATATATAGTGCCTGCATATGTGTGTGTGCACAGAGTAGTGTGTGTGTGTGTGTGTGTGTGTGTGTGTGTGTGTGTGTGTGTGTGTGTGTGTGTGTGTGTGTGTGTGTGTGTGTGTGTGTGTGTGTGTACCCATGTATAATTCATAATGCCAAGGAGCTTGAATGAGATGAGATGTGATGCATGTCAGGAGCTGGTCGTCACGACAACTCAAGACCGGACCTAACGAGAGGTGACAGTCACTCTGCGTATGTGTGTGTGTATGTGTGCGTGCATTTGCATCTTGCTGCAACTGTGTGTGTGTGTGTGTGTGTGTCTGCAGGTGCGTGTCTGATCTGATCCAAAATGCTGCAAGTTGTGTGTTTTCTTTAGAAGTAACAACTTTAGGTGCTCTGTTTATACTGAACCCTTAATCTTTTATTTTACTAATGAATGGATTGTAATCAGCACGTTATGTGTGGAAGGAAGCCGCACCCCCCCCCCAACCTCTGTCAAGGTTGAACGGCTAAAACATTGATATCAAGTGCAGAGTCATCTGTTTTATGAAATATCAACTGCATAGTCATCTGTTTGATCGAAGACGCTAAAAAGCTTTATGTTTCTGCGTAGTGGCATCCAAATCAATCACGGCTGTTAAGCTATAATCTCGAAATGTGAGACCTTCATTCTGCAGCCTTACGCCTGCTATTTATGGCTTTTCCTTACACTGGAATACGGGGGGGCATGTACAGCTTACTGCACCAGACAGTGTGAGCGATTATTTTCTTAAACACTCTAACAATATTATTCTATTTAGTAGTACAGCTTATGTCCTGGCTCACCGTCTCATTACAGGGTTTCCCAAGAAGAAGGTCGCGTTGAAGTGTTTGTAGGATTCTAAATGATTTTACTTTTGGTCAATTTCCCATTCAGTTGAAAATTCGGTTCCGTTACCTGTTCATACCACCCACTACCAGTGTCCTAGAAATAGCAGAAGCATTTGGTGCAACCGGTTGTAAAGAAAAAAAAAAAAGAGCAACCAAGTCTGTCTGAACAATTTTCGACCATTTTGGAATTTCTAAAGGAGTTTAAGGCAGCACTAGACAATTATAACCGATCAACCCCAAACATTGAGGTGATGCTTGCGGTTTTTGGCCTGGTTCTAAAAAGAAGGAGAAATCGTATCTTACCCATGGTTACGAACCACAGCAAGGCGTGACGTAACCCTGATGGAGCTCCACACATCCACACAGCCACCGACATAGGGGCGATGGCATCCCCTCTTAGGATCGGTTTCCCTTCGTACAAGGCACTTCGAAGGGGGATCACCTGAGAGTAAAACTTTCATAGAATGGTTTGATTTCTCTTAAAATTCCTTCAATTTGTAACAGACACAAAATAAATGCATTGAGTTCTATTTTCAAGAACATAGAGGACCTACTAAGACGTTTAAAACAAAAAAAGGATACACTGGTTTGTTTATAAAGATGCACCACACCAGCACAAGGGGGTGAAAGCAATATGTTTATATCTGCATAGCCATATGATCAACGACACCAAACTTGACATATATGCTCTAACACCACTAATTATACGAAGATGATACAAAAAATGGCTGCCAAGTGCCAAGCACTTTGCAGCTATCTTGTTCATTGGATCGACTACCAAAATAACATGTTTTTGTTTGTCACTTTGTTGACACTTTGCTGAAACTACAAACCAAGTTTCATGCCGATTGGAACAGAACTCTACGAGGGGTTTTAGTATTTAAGTCATTGAATTTGCAACCCTATGCCTCTGAAACCCATCTTCACTCATTTGTCCCAAATCTTCTACAAGGGAGCATGCATTTGGTATCTTTAGGCCCAATCCCATTTCTACCCCTTACCCCTTCCCCTTACCCCTTCCCCTTACCCCTTCCCCTAACCCCTTCAAACAAGGGGGAGGGGTAAGTTATACGACTTTATATAACCCACTGTTCTTATTTGGGTAAAAATATGTTTTTCTTACCCATCTTGTATGGTACTTCACCCGCTTAGCCAAACACACTCAGCCAGAGCCCCAGCCGTCAGTGTCCTTCAAACTCACCTGCAGGGTCTCTCACAGCAAACACTGAAACACAACATGTACATCCTGAAAGAACTGCTCCCATCTCTTGGAGGTATGGTTTTAATTTGAAGTGTTTTAAATTAAAATACTAAATTATTCTGCTTTAAACATGTTTTTACCCAATTTGATTTCAGATCTGCTATTCATGCATTAATAAATGGAAATAATGAAGCAACTTGCTACACGACTCCATGGTAAATATGAGTCTGGTTGTTTCTATGTTAAAACTTGCACAAGGTCAACGCAGCGGGAATGGTGTTAGTGTAATGGATCGTGCTGTGCATTACTCAATAAACTGTTTATTGTTGGCATAAACTGTTGTGCAGTCCATTCATTCGTTGTATTCTTTGCAAATCATATTGTGTGCTTGCCCCACAATTGGGTTAGCAATACATTCCATCTTTATATTGCCCTTAATCTGTGTGTGAGTAATTCATGTTATAGCGGCTGAAGTCATTTTGTTCACATGAGGTTCACAATTGGTCTTCCTGCAGAGCCATTCCTTGTGAGATGGGCACGGCGTCTGTTTTCTAAAGTGACTTGCTGATGGGGTAAAGCTTGGTGGCACATTACCCAAATATTGGAGCCTGTCTTCCAATGTCAGGAACAGTTAAGCTAAAGGACACAGAACATATGTTCAGAATGAACTCGTAGACAGTGGTTTGAAAGAGCATTTCAGGGCAGTCATTCATTTCTAAATATGGCTGCAGCCTTGCACTGATCGAAAAAACATATTATAATCTGAGCAAGGCCTTCCCTGCAGATTCTTGTTAATCTTTTAACATCGTTATTCAGTCTATTTCTATGATTACTCTAAATATTTGCCCACCATTATTTATTTAAGTCGGCCAACTGCAGCGCTAACCTTGTTCGTCGTGAACTGAAACTCATTCCCTGAACGCTTATATGTCTAATCAGTTTTAGATTTTCTGAAAAGAGCTTCAATGGGATCGTGACCGGACCGATCTGCAGAGAGAAACAGAATGTGAACATGCCAGATCAGGGGGGTCACCAGATGATAATTGTGTTGTAGCTTATTTGTGTTTTTCCAAGTCTTTTCACATGTTAGTGCTGCTGAAACTGTCATCATGTTCTTAAGGATTGTAATAACCAAGTCTTTATCATGTCTTTATCCTTAACCCTCCAAATATGGCTTGAAACTTGTCTGTATGTTTGTGTTTGTTGTGTGTGTGTGTGGGTGGGTGTGTGTGTGTGTGTGTGTGTGTGTGTGTGTGTGTGTGTGTGTGTGTGTGTGTGTGTGTGTGTGTGTGTGTGTGTGTGTGTGTGTGTGTGTGTGTGTGTGTGTGTGTGTGTGCGGTATGTGTGTGTATGTATGTGTGTATGTGTGAGTGCGTATGCATCTCAACACACACACACACACACACACACACACACATGTTCCGCAGTCTGATAAATTTGAGTGTGGACGTGTGAATATTAACATTGACGGCGGCAGAAACTATTTTAATTGGAAATAAAAAAAGTTTTCCAATTAAAAAATGCCCATGATCTTGGGCTGTTCTCGTTTGGTATTCCGGGGACGTCGTTGTGTTCTTCAGACTAAAGCAAACGAGCAGCGATCGTTAGTTAAAGTCCCAGTCATGGTTCACATGAGGTTGACCTCAGCAGCATGCGGTCCTATGGATGCAGCCTCATTGTTTACTCCTCAGCTGATCAGTGGCCTTCTCACACAATTAAGCTAATTATGTGGTTTCCTGAAGCTAGTTAAGTGCATATAATTTACTGTGTGTATTTGTATGTGTGTGCGTGTGTTTGTGTGTGTGTATATGTGTGTGTGTCTATACGCATATTATTACTGTGTGTGTGTCTATGTGTGTGTGTGTGTGTGGAGGGGGTTGTGTGTGTACATGTACGCGTGTATGTGTGTGTGTGTGTGTGTGTGTGTGTGTGTGTGTGTGTGTGTGTGTGTGTGTGTGTGTGTGTGTGTGTGTGTGTGTGTGTTTCCATGTACGCATTTATATTTGTGTGTTTGTATGTGTACATGTGGGTGTGCGCACGTGCATGTGTCTATGTGTGTGTGTGTGTTATTGTGTGTGTGGCACTCTACCACGATCGCCATTGCGGCTACTGTTGCTGACACTGCTCTGGCTGACTGTGGTGTGACATGACAGCTGCCAATGGTGTCCATTTGGTGTGATTCATGCGCCCCAGGTCTGGCTCCTGGGTTTGGGATGGATGGCTCTCCATCAGCAGGCATGTGCGCTTGTGGCTGACAGTTATCCAATATGTAAACATTCTTTGTATATTTATTTGCTCTTTAACGACACGGCTGGCCGGCTGAGGGGACTATTTTAGATTTTCTTCCCCTTCCAAACCGTGACTTAATATCTAAAACCTGGGCTGTTTCTCTTTTTTTCTGGGCGCCACGTTCATTTGTCCACTTCAAAGTGACGGGGCCGCCGCTGCATTGACTGGAAAGTTTACTCTGCTTCTGCTGTGATGGATGCCTTTGAAAGTTTACCCTTTAATACCAATAAGTGCCAATGCAACTCCCCCCCCCCCCCCCCCCCCCCCCCCGCAACCCTCACCCCACCTCCACCTCCTCCATCCCTCCTCCTCCTCCACCTCCATCCCACCCACCCCATCTCCTTAACACCCCTCCTCTAACACCCCGCCACCTCCCCTCTCTACTTTAATCAGTGTAATGCCGACCCACTGGTGCACTGTGAGCACCCCTCAGACAATGTCAGGTAATGAGAACACACAACAACAACAACACCCACACACACACACACACACACACACTCACACACCGCACAAAAAAGTTTGACCAGTGTCCCCCAAAACAACAAACAACAAGGCTCTCTCAGCACTCTCTCTCTCCTGCTAACTTTCCTCTCTCTTCCTCTTCCTCATCCTCTTTCCTCCCTTTGCCGCTCTCCTTCCTCCCCCTCTCACTCCCCCCCTACATGCTCCCCCTCTCCCCTCCTCTTCCGCACCCAACCCCTCTTTCCTGCCCTTCCTCCCCCTTCTCCCCCTACCCCCTCTCCCTCCACCTCCCCCTCTCTCATCCTCCCCCTCCCCCCCTCTCCTCTTCTGTCCCACTCTCCCACCTCGCTAGTCTTGCATCATTGTCAAGGTCATCAAAATAAAGAAGGAAAACAGTCTGTAAGGACAACCATGTGAGTTTTTCGTTTTTTTGGTGTTCAAACTCAACTCAGAAGTCTATCATGCGTTTCCTTGAAAGCCGGCGCTGTGTTTTTTTTCCTCTCGTGGCACGACTCCGGGTTGCGTCAGTGGAGAGGGGCAGGCATTCGCTGTGGCTTTGATGTGTGTTATGAGTTCCCAGCCTCCCCCATCCACCCACCCGACCATCACCCAACCAACATCCCCACCCTCCCTCTCTCCCTCAGCCCACGAGTGACTCTCTCCCTCTCCAAGTTGCACGGCCTCCGTCTATGTTCAGCTTGGCACCCACGTTCATGTTAATGAACTTATTGCACTAATCCGTGTTCCAGTTTTAAAAGGCGGAGTTGTGCCAGGCACGCACAGTTCCCTCTGTTGTCTCTTTTATTATTATTTTGTGTTTCTTTGGGTAAGACGTTTCTCCCAAG
>NC_079421.1:18909702-18922202 GCF_026213295.1 Gadus chalcogrammus | reverse complement strand
TCTCATAATCCATTTGAAACCGAGGCCTCCTTGGTGAGGGTGCAGGGTAAGGGGAGTGGCTGCAGTGTTTGAATCCCAGCCAACCGGAGCCGGGCGGAGCAGTCTGTCCCAACCTGTGTATTTGGACTCCACTATACTGTCGTCGAATTTTAGTGAAGGATTCGACTCTTTGTAAGTAGTAAGGAAGAGCTGATTATCTTCGGTGTAGTGGTCGCTTTGGTCGGGGAGCGATTATCTGATGCTCGAGTTAGAGAGCAGGGGCATCAGTTGAAAAGCAGCATGAGTTGTGGCCCTGGTCGTATCGAAGGCTTTAAACAGAGAATGGAAGTGGAGAGAAATGAGGCTGTGGAATGCGGTTAGGATATGGGTTTTCATGAGCTTGTCTGAGGCAGCCGTGGCGGGCAGAGGTCCCTACCAGATTGATCTCACCTAACTGTCTGTCTTAGGCCCACCGTAATGGATAATCATCAAAGCAGGCACACTGTTGCGGAGCAACCACAACACTCCATTCGTTCATTCTATGGACTCAAAATCATATCTTAATTATATGTTTTATGTCATCTGATAATTTAATGTGATGAACATAATACAGATGGAGAGAGAGAGAGAGAGAGAGAGAGAGAGAGAGAGAGAGAGAGAGAGAGAGAGAGAGAGAGAGAGAGAGAGAGAGAGAGAGAGAGAGAGAGAGAGAGAGAGAGAGAGAGAGAGAGAGAGAGAGAGAGAGAGAGAGAGAGAGAGAGAGAGAGAGAGAGAGAGTACACCTGCTTCATGATTCCAAAGTAATTATCTCAGAGTACAGGAGGCAGAGAAGCGTTGGGAAAAAGGAGCAGGGTTATAAAAGTTACAAATGAAATTCACGATGCACAAACAATGTACGTTTAAAATGAGGCTTTTTCCTTTCCGTAGGAGAGCCGAAACAAAATTATGATCACAGTGCTACTTCAAATCAAACATCCACTTTAGGAGCTACGGGCACGTTTATATCCTCGACAAAAGCTGGGATATTCTAGTCTGCGATCCTCATGTCGCCATTCCTACGCAGTTTTGCTTTCGCCCATGGATGAAAGGAAATGAACTAACTAACTCATTAGCACTCATGAGCTTTGCGTGGGGATTATTTATTTAACAAACACGCTCTCGTTACAACTTTTACTTTTCATAGTTTGAACAGTGCAAAAAAAACTAGGCCACCTCAGGCCACCATACACTTCTCTCTGTGTCGCCTATTCCCATCAAACTCTCCGATGGAGAAAAGCTTGCCTACGGTAGATGTTTCTGTTGATTGTAAAGGTGTCTAGACGTGCCTCAGACACCGTTACACTTCTGATCTCTGAGTCGATCACATCACACGCACGCACACACACACACACACACACACACACAGACACACACTCACACACACACAAAAAACGCACGCACACACACTCACACACATCACACACATCACACAGACTATGAATACATCAGAGATAAGCTCACTCATCCGGCCGAGGAGTCTGACTTGGCACATTTGTGTTTTTTGAGGCGCTGAGGTACATCAGCAGTCCAATGTGCTGGTGATTAAAGAGAAAGGGATGGCCGGGCTGATCTTGGAAGATAGGTCTTTGTGTGTAGTGATTTTATGCTGATGTGACAGGGGGTATAGGGGAGATTTAAGCACACTCACACGCACAAACAATTTGCATGCGTGTGTTTGTGCTTGTGTATGTGTTGGTGTGTGTGCATGTGAGCTCATGTGTGTGTGTGTGTGTGTGTGTGTGTGTGTGTGTGTGTGTGTGTGTGTGTGTGTGTGTGTGTGTGTGTGTGTGTGTGTGTGTGAGCGTGTGTGTGTGTGTATGCGCGTGTGTGTGTGTGTGTGTGTGTGTGTGTGTGTGTGTGTGTGTGTGTGTGTGTGTGTGTGTGTGTGTGTGTGTGTGTGTGTGTGTGTGTGTTTGGGGTAGCGTTGCCTGTCACAAAAGACGAAAATCTTTGGAGAAAGGTTGTTTTTCTGCCAGGGAGTATTGGAGGAAATATGTATCACATATTATATTTTCAAGGGACTATTTTTTGGAGGGGGGAGGGCGGGTTAAAACTGGATTTGTGAAAGAATGAACAACTAAAAGGGTAGAGTGCATTCACAGCATCTTATCAGCAGCGCACCCATCCTCTCTGCATTATTTCATTCATGGCACAACAAGGTGATCATAAGTACAGGATCCAGCATGGATCAAAACTCTCAGGAGGCCAAATGGACCCTTCGTTGGCCAATTAGAGTCCTGATGTATGTGTTTGTTTGTGTGTGTGTGTGTGTGTTCGGGGGGGTTGTATACAGTATTACCATGGCGACAGTGCCAGAGGAGAAAGCGAGAGAGAGTGCGAGAGAGAGAGAGAGAGAGAGAGAGAGAGAGAGAGAGAGAGAGAGAGAGAGAGAGAGAGAGAGAGAGAGAGAGAGAGAGAGAGAGAGAGAGAGAGAGAGTGAGAGGAGAGAGAGAGAGAGAGAGAGAGAGAGAGAGAGAGAGAGAGAGAGAGAGAGAGAGAGAGTTAGAGAGAGAAAGAGATAGAAGGGAACAAAGCGTGCTGTATCTACTCCATATTTTGTCTCCTCCAGATTCCTCTTTTCATGTGGAAATGCACTCTATTGTACCCCCACCTTGCTCCTGGGGAGGGTTACGGCCGCCTGGCAGCCCCTCTGATGGATCCACAGGTGGGTGCCGGGATTGGGGTTGTTCTATTTGCTTCAAGAGCTAGAAGGTGGAAGAGTGGACAATACAGCGTGTCAAGGAGAGGGGTAGGACGGACGGGGCTCAGATAAACACTTTGTTTACCTGTTTGCTCATTTTTTCGCCCGCACTCTCAAGGGGCTGTAAAAAGTACTCTGTTTACGAGGGTGAGGAAAGTAATGATCCAGAGATCCATTAGCAAATGTACAAAAAAAAATCCAGTGACTCCATTACCGAGATTGGCTTAACATCTCGCTGGATGGGGAACAGCGTGCTAACAAACAAAGAAAATTTAAAAAAAAAGTTTACAGGCAAAATCTCAGAGTTATAATTAAAAGGCTTGATGATCCTATCAAAGATTGGTCAATTTTTAGGCAGCTGATTGGTGTGCTGTCAACCAAAATGACCAGGAACAACAGACTTTTATTAGCTGTTCTAATCTCTAAAAACACAGCCCCGTTTTTTCCTTCACCTTCCACTTTTTTTACATTGACGTATAAGGCAAGGCAAGGCAATTCAAGTTCCATGTGTTGAAATGTGATCGCAGTGCTCCGATAATGATTACTTAGTGATATGCTTCGTCCCCATTGGTTCTTTAGTGGTCCTCCACAGGGAGCTGACAGGCCAAGGAGATTTGGCTCTCAGCTGGACGCAATCCCCAATCACGGCAACTGTAGAGTATCATGGAGCTTGTTAGGCAAGTGGTCTACGTAAAGCAGAATACGTAACTCAATATATAAGGATGTGGATAAAGGCAGAGGGACTGACCAGCCGCCCACTCTTTGCCATCCCTAGCCTTTTGGCAAACAGTAAACTGCGACATTATCAAAGCAAGGGATGTCGGTTGTTGACCCCTCAAGGCCCCTCATGGTGAGTAGGGGCATGAGTTTGATAAATACCTATTTATCCATATGGATCATCATTATGGTGCTCAGGTATTTAAACGTTTCATTCAACGGTTGTGAATCCAAAAGTCATAACTTTTCAAAGGAAGTTGATTAGTTCATCCAGATAAAGGTGTCCATGAATGTGTCGCATCAAGGTTGAACTACTGAAGGCCAAGCCGGAGCATCCAAAGCTCTAGTATTCACCGAACAATAGGCTTTTTTTTTCCGACGGCCAAATAATTCAAAACTGATTATTTTATGCTTATCTTTGAAAGACATTCATCTTGTACTTCCTTGAAAGGTCGCCCAGAAGCAGAATGCAAAAAGCAATGCCAAAGGAAAATAGGAAAAAGTACTTTTTTGCTCATCTCATTGGCTTAAGTTGAGCATAGCAGGGAGAGGGAGCGAGCCACTGTGCTGTTACCTCAACAAAACGCTTGCATTTTCTAGCACATTCGGACATTCTCATTGTGTGTGTATGTGTTTATGTGTGTGTGTGTGTGTGTGTGTGTGTGTGTGTGTGTGTGTGTGTGTGTGTGTGTGTGTGTGTGTGTGTGTGTGTGTGTGTGTGTGTGTGTGTGTGTTGCTGTGTGTGCGCCACTTCCGCGGAGTGAGCAAGCACTCCAACAGTTCCTCCACCAATTCAATTCATTCCGAGTGAGTCTTGGGTTTTCAAAGCGGGACAGGTTAGGTAGAAGTTGGCCAGAGAGATACAAACCGGGTGTGAGAGATGAAAGAACAGGAAAGGGAAAATGAAATTGAAAGTGGAGAAAAGTGAAGAGAGGAAAAAAAGGGTCAACCTCAAAGAGCTTTGATGTTCAATAATAGCCACAAAGTGAAGGCCATCTTCCGGTGTCCTACAGCGCGAACACAGATCGGACGGAGTTTGGAATGAAGTGAGTGGGACTGTGGAGGTGGAGGTGAGGAAGGCCTGTCTGCCCAGAACTCTCTCTCATCCAGTCCCTCTCACCTCGAGTCTCCCCCTGCTTACCTTTACAATTCCCACGACTATAGTCTGCCAGGAATACCTGTGTCTGTGTCTCTTAATGTCTGTTTGAGTATGGGCGAGTGTGTGTGTGTTTGCTTGTGTGTGTGTGTGTGTGTGTGTGTGTGTGTGTGTGTGTGTGTGTGTGTGTGTGTGTGTGTGCGTGTACGTGTATGTGTGTGTGTATGCATGCATGTGTGTGTGCGGTGTGCAGGTGTGTGCATGTGCATGCATGTGTTGGTGTTTGTGTGTGTGTGTGTGTGTGTGTGTGTGTGTGTGTGTGTGTGTGTGTGGATGTGTCGCTGTGTTGCTGTGTTTGTGTGCATGTGTTGGTGTGTGTGCACGCATGCATCCGTGTGCGTGCGTGCATGGGTTGGTGTGTGTGTGTGTGTGTGCGTGCGAGTGTGTGCAGACGGTGGCTGTTTGAAGAAGAGTTGGGAGTCACTGCAGGCCACCCATCAAACAGTGTGGCCATGTTTTTTGGCATCCTGCAGCCGGGCATCTAGAGGAAGCCACCATCACAGAGGAAGAGTTTCCTAGGTGTTCAAGGACGGGGAGCCCAATTAACACAAGCTGGAACATTCAAATCCCAGATCAAAGCTCGCGATGGGTTAGGGGATGATGACAGCAGCCTTGATCTCACCACAACACACACTCGCTCTCGCTTGGCCCTCTCTGGCACATACACGCAGACGTACATGCATGTATTCAAGAACACACACACACACACACACACACACACACACACACACACACACACACACACACACACACACACACACAAACACGGAACGCACATCTGAACACTCCGATTTACAACAGTGCCCATGTAATTGGAAATCACATATATAAAATAATTGAGTTCAGGTTAAGCGAAGGATTAAAGGTGAACACACACACAAATGGAAACGCACGCAGACACAAGCATAAACACAATGCAAACACAGAAATATATCAATACAAAAACCCATACACACACACACACACACACACACACACACACACACACACACACACACACACATACACCTACAGACACACATGCAAACATGAAAAAGCACATACATCTGAACATACCAATTTTAAACCAGTCCCTTGTTATTGCGTTTCACATGTACAAAACCATTATGTACGCAGACACACTCATACACACATACACCCACACAGTCACACATACACACGCAAACACACACACACAAAGGCAAACACCAAAACACACACATGCATCTAAACACAACAATATAAAACAGGTCCAATGTTACTGTAAGTCACCTATCCATAATCATTTATTCAAGGTTAATGGTAGCCCTAAGGGTGAAGTAAGAGACAGAATTACGCAATATATACAGTGACGGAATGTCCACCTTCATTCATATTGCGTCGCGTAGGAAACCAGGTAAACTCCCCGCATTAACATGGACCCCAGGAGTTGCGGGTGTGTCCTACCAGTTTCTCCTCCACAGAAAATGAGCCAGCGACAGCAGAGTGAGACACGGCAGCCCCAGAGTGACCCGCAACAGGCTGGGGGGGGGGGGGGGGGCTCCACAGCTCCACTGATTTCTTTATAGAGGGCAGGACATGGGATCTAAATGACTAAGTCCTGCGGATCAATGAGGATTCTAATTAGCTACTATCGATCCCGGACCAATGTGCCACTGTAGTAGGCCACAGCCAAGCACCTCTCAAGCCACATCAAGCTCAACTCTTAATAGAACATCGGCCCCTGTCTCAGATCAGTCACAGGCTAATATCAACCCATAGCACATAGCACACTTAGCCCCCTTCTAAGTGCATCTCTTTTCCATTAGTACAACCTGGCATGCATGGTATTGATCCAAGCCTATTTTTGACATGCCTGCATTTTAGTATCCTCGCTGTGACTCACTTGAATGGGTTCAATGTGTGGCAAGGTGTTGTTGCATTTCTGTATTTTCCATGTTTTGAATGAGAGCTGCCTACAATGAGTACGCAGTCCTCTGGCATGATGAGGTAAAATTATAGATAAATACAGTGATTTTATTGCAACTTGGCAGTCAGGAGACAATGATGATAATCAAGTCTTAAGTAAAATATCTCGTCAAAATGATTGCGACATTTCTATTCTCAATGCCTCCTAAATGCTTATAATTGTCATCAGTTTATTTTTGTTTTTATTTTTGTTTTCTGTCTGTTCTCTTTGGAGGCTAGCCATTGTACGATGGCTTGTTTTTGCAATTGAATAGATAAAGGGTTTAAAAAAAAACACCATTGATGTTCGGATCCTAATTTTTATATTTATTTCCCATTTTTTGTTATTTATTTTGAATTCAGCAGAAGCTTTTATCACCTTACAGTAAGTTCAGTCATCGAGTCTATGTGGGATTGGTTTATTTGGCTGATTGCTGAGCCATTTTCTGGCTGATGAATGGCTACCTCTGTGGCGAAGGGCTATTTAAGAGGACGTTTACCAGTGGTCGACCCTCAGCTCCTCTTCCTTCCCAGTTCCCAGCCAAATGTGGACCATCTTTGTTGACTCATAGTCTCAGGAATTCATAGGCTTGGTAACGCTTTTATTTTGGTAATCTTTGTTTTGCCTTCTATGTTTGTTAGTAATAAAGAAAAGCTGCCTCTATATGTTATCTCTTGGTCCTCCTTGGCTTTGACGAGGCAAGAGGTCTCTGCTCTTCTCTGTTTTGTTTATTGTTGTGGCTATCTGTATTCTCAAAGCTCTCTCAGGTGTTAAGAATAAAAATCCCCTAAAAATCCTTTGTTTGATCTGCAATATTCAGCCCTGGCTGGTATTTCTTGGGAACAGGGAAAGAGAAGGGGGGAGACGTGCCTTTTAAATTGCACCTGTTTCCCCCAGGCTGTTGTGGCAGATGGTGGAAGGGTGGACAGGTAAATATAGCCAAACTTCATCTGTCTACTGTAGCAGAGAGTGGCATGCAAGTGTGGGGATGATACACACAAGAACTAAAAGCATTGTTTTAAGAGTCCCTTGGTTCGGATCTTTGTCGCGGTCCGACATGAATAACCACTTTGGCCTCTTATGCAGCCCCGGCCTCAAACTTATTGAACTTCCAGAATATCCAATTTCTTACCAGACCAAACAGCCTTTTCTTTTGCCGTGGTCTGGCTCTGTTCGATTCAATATTGCGGCGACGTGTGCAATTCCATTCCCAAATGAATCTTCCAGTGCGAAGCCCATCTCGGAAAGATGTTCTCGTAGATTGAAGCCCGGGAATACCCGTCTGGAGAGTGACAGAGCAAAGTAATGGAGAGCAATTTGCACTTTTTAAAGTAAACTTTCTCTGATATGATTGTTAAAAACAGGATGAGAAGAATGACGGGCATAATTAACAGATACATGTGAAACCTTACAACCGAGTACATTTATGTCAAACGCTTTTGAAATATATTGGGAGCTACAGAACCTTATTAAGATCATCGTTTGACCTTTAGATCCTTTTCGCTTGCGTCAAACTAAATTACAATTATTATAATTCTATCTATATATATTGAAAAGACGGTAGCGCATAGTAACTGATAAAAGACAAACAAAAGGATTGGTTTCTAATTTTAAACTCAAAGGGTAATGAAGAAAATAATCATACTTTGAGCGATTCTTTTGAGCCTAGCAACTGGTATCCCACCTTTTTCTATAAAAAAAAAAAAAAGATAAAAAATAAATCCATGCTTTAACTCTGGTGATGATCCCCTCAAGGTAAAGCCCCTCTTCAGTACTAGATAGGATATCTAAATGTAAACGATTCTCTTTGTGACCAAGGAGAAAACAGCTTATTGAAATTCTTATGCATTTCCCTTTAACTTAACTATTCAAATGACTAATGACTATTTCTTCCTTTGGCAGGCGGTTTTAACCATCCCGGCGTCCGCTGTACCCCGATACAGATCATTAATATCAAGCAGGTAGGGGGTACGATATGTGCCCAAGAAGGCAGGTGGACTGAGGACCTTGGGGCTCGATCCAAGTTATGCGCTGCCTCTTAAATACTTCAGATGCCAGGCTAACATCCTAGCCACTGAAGTTTAGTTTAGTTTTATGAATTGGTTTCGTTGACAGGGACCATGCACAGAAAAGGTTCTTTACCAGAGTTAGCTGAATAGCGACTTTGCATCTGTGGTCCCTGAGCAGGGAGTTCAAAGGGCAATAAAAAACATACTAAACATTATGGACAAGACCACAGCATCAACAACATTACAGGGTAAAAATACCCTGTATACATAGATAAATGCATCAAACATTTGGTGTTCTATATAAAAGGATCAATGATCGCATGATTGATTCTCTTTTAGCCATAACTTCAGAGGCTTTTTAAAACTGTTAAGACTTGAACTATCGTTCCTGAATTGCTTGACATGTGTGGTTGGATCAGACATAAGTGTTACGCTAACATGTGCATGCATTAATGAGGGAGGGGAACTTGCTCATTTGAGGACTTTTTCGATAACAATGTGTATTTGTACGTCCAGATGCATGAGAAAAATACATCCCCTACACAACAATATTATGAATCGTTGGGTAAAACAGTACCTGTATTTATCGAGAAAGAAATACACACACAATGCCGTGCATCAAAAAACAATGTATTTCTACACCACTCATAGTAAAAGAAGGACTGAGTGTTGTGGTATCTGTTCCTGCTATTCAAATCTTTCCCTTGTGTGATTGAATGTATTTTGAGATCCCCACAGTGTATTCCTTTCTAGAGTGTTCTCTCTCTCTCTCTCTCTCTCTCTCTCTCTCTCTCTCTCTCTCTCTCTCTCTCTCTCTCTCTCTCTCTCTCTCTCTCTCTCTCTCTCTCTCTCTCTCTCTCTCTCTCTACCCTCAACCCCTTCTGTCTCTCTGTCTCTGCCTCTGTATCTCTCTCTCACTCTCTGTCTTTCTCCCTCTCTCCCCCACTCTCTCTCCCCCACTCTCTCTCTCTCTCTCTCTGCCTCCCTCTCTCTCTCTCTCTCTCTCTCTCTCTCTCTCTCTCTCTCTCTCTCTCTCTCTACCCTCAACCCCTTCTGTCTCTCTGTCTCTGCCTCAGTATCTCTCTCTCGCTCTCTGTCTTTCTCCCTCTCTCCCCCAATCTCTCTCCCCCACTCTCTCTCCCCCACTCTAGCTCTCTCTCTCTCTGCCTCCCTCTCTCTCTCTCTCTCTCTCTCTCCCTCTCTCTCTCTCTCTCTCTCTCTCTCTCTCTCTCTCTCTCTCTCTCTCTCCCTCTCCCTCTCTCTCCCTCTCCCTCTCCCTCTCCCTCTCTCTCTCTCTCTCTCTCTCTCTCTCTCTCTCTCTCTCTCTCTCCCTCTCTCTCTCTCTCTCTCTCTCTCTCTCTCTCTCTCTCTCTCTCGCTCTCGCTCTGCTGTGGCTCAGTGGCTCTGTTGTGGCCTGTCAGGCATGCCCTAGCTTCTGGCCAACAGGTCCCAGTCCACAGCCCCACACCCACGCCCACACCTACCCACTCCCCACTGGGACCCTCCCCTCGACAGCCATCACACCCATCCCCATCCAAACCCCCACCACCATCACCCCCACCCATCGCCCAGCTCAGTCTCCCTGTCCTTCAGACCCATTCCGCTGGACTGTGAAGGATCGGGACTACAATGTTGTAGCGGACCAAACGTTCCTTTGGGAAAAGGCGGGGGGGGGGGGGGGGGGGGGGTCTGTGTTTAAAACCATGTGTGTGAACTTGGGGAAAGAACACATCTGAAAAAGACAGGGAACAAACTTGTTTGGTTGTGTCTGTTCCAAAGGTCGCTACTCGCACAGCCTTCTCCATCAACTCTCCCCGTTTCCTCATTAGATCTCTAATGGCCTCGGTGGAAGCTCCTCTTTATTTACCCCTCTCTGTCAGTTTACCTCGGGCGATATTGTGTTCACCACCACTCAGTGCTCCGTTCAAGGTTTTGGGTTGTTTTTCGATAAGGTTTCTTACTGACAGCGTCTGAATGACGACTGAATAGCGTCTAAACGGTTGTTTGCGCCGCACTCAGTCCATTTCCATTTGTTGATTTATTTTCGGCGTTGAGTGTGTGTATCATCTTTTCTTGGAGATGTCCAACCGTGTGCTCCAGAAATTGTACTTTTTACCTCCTGAAAAGTGAATGTTACCTTAAAGCGCCGTTACCAAGGCTACTCTCCAGGCGACCTTTGATGACCTCGTGCAATAACCGCTAGTGGAAAAGCATCAAAAAATAAAGTCATATGGCCAGATGCCTTTTTAATAATTTAAGTGTGTTTTGCGCAGCAAATTTGTTGCTGTTTGCTCCGTTATTTAAATGTACTCATTAGCTTTAGTCCTATGTTAGAATGGCTAATTAACCTTGCTCCAAAACAAAACCTGTGTCAGACATGACCTTTTCATATCATCCAACACATCTTTAATAATGCATTTACTAATGAATAGAGTACTACGTTCATATATTCAGACACTTATTTTGTGCGTTCAAATGTTTTTTGTTTCAGCAAACATTGACATTTTCAGATATTTATCGTTCCCAGTTACGAACCCCATATCGTTTTAGTGCTTGCGCGACAGCTATACCACGTAGAGTTCTTAATTAATTCCGTTTTACATATGGCGTATATTCCATAGAAATATCGGGGCGAAAAAAAAAGCAAGTTTGTGGAACATCTGTCTCCTTATCACAAGATTGCATCACTGTTGACTTCCAATGTAATTAAGATTTTAATAATAGTCTGGCAATTACCTGTCTAATGGGTCGTTTATCAGCCTTCTTTCTGCAAGCTGTCTGTCTCGCTGGCTTGGTGGCCAGGGGAGAATTACCGGCTTCCTATAGCGGAGAGGGGAATGGGATGTAGGGGGGGGGGACAAATAGCTTGCAAAGTAGGACTGTCATTCTGTAACAGTTTGGGAGCCCGGGGTATTTTGGAGCAGCTTTGGGGATCCCTTACGTTTTCAGATGGAAGGTGTTTCCGAGGAAGCAAGCGCCAGAAGTTTTTGATCACTTCTCCCTCAGAGGGGAGCCCAGGAAGCGCCTGCCACATGCTCCCTGTCACTGGAGCATGATGGGAGAATAGGTACGGGCGCCACGAGCAGCGGGGAGCGGAACCGCACGGAATATTTCCGGGGATCTGTCCGGGTGAGTGGTGTGTCGGCGAGACATCCTTTTATTCCCGGCGATTGCGCCTGAAGGGCAGCCGTTGCCATGACAACAGAGGGGAGATGGTCTACCCCCCCCCTTCTGGGCATGAGGTCAAGGTTCAGTGAAACCCTGTTACTCCCTCTCTCTGCTCCGATGGCTGGTTATCAGAACACTGTGATGTCACCGCGTGTGTGTGTATGTGCGTGTGTGTGTGTGTGTGTGGGGGGGGGGGGGGGTAAACATGCAAAAGTGTGTGTGTGTGTGTGTGTGTATGTGTGTGTGTGTGTGTGTGTGTGTGTGTGTGTGTGTGTGTGTGCGCGTGTGTGTGTGTGTGTGCATGTGTGTGTTTGTGCGTGTGTGTGTGTACCGCACACGTGTGGGTGTGAAGGTGCACAAGTGTGTGTGAAAGTGCACTAGTGTGCGTGTGTGTATGTGTGTTTGTGAGTGTGGGTGTGAACCTGCACAAGTGTTTGTATGTGTGTGTGTGTGTGTGTGTGTGTGTGTGTATGTGTGTGCGTGTCTGTGCGTGCGTGTGTGCTTGTGTCTGTGTTTGTGTGTGTGTTTGTGTGTGTGTGTGTGTGTGTGTGTGTGTGTGTCGTCCCTCTAGTGCATCTCTACCGTGAAGCGTCACACGCGGGAATCCCTAACTGGGGTCGATGGTTTTGCCCGATGGGGCGCCGGGGTTAGTGGTACATAAATGAGAAAGAGGAGAAAAAGTGTGGCGAGACATAGACGGAGGGAGGAGAGGGTGGGGGGGGGAGCAGAGGGAGAGAGACAGAGAGCGTGAGAGAGGGAGCAAGTGAGATTCAGAGAGTGATAGAGGGAGGGTGAGAGAGGGGG
>NC_079421.1:18891574-18896574 GCF_026213295.1 Gadus chalcogrammus | reverse complement strand
TTGCAGCTCCTGGGGGCTTGCCATGACCTTAGGAGGAATCTCCTGAGTGCGTCCTTATTTGTGCACGTCAACACAAACATGAAGGAGCAACCCTCCGGGCAACATTGTTGACCATTTCTCTGGCGGGATTCTATGGGATGTAAAATATTTGCTCGGCCAATGCCTGACACACTGTTTACCTGCAGGAAACTCCTTTAAATGTGCTACAGAAAATCAATTGCTCTCCCGAGAAGCAGTTGAGTCAAGTCCAGAGTTGAGAGTAGATTGTCTGGGATTGCATTAATTGAAGTTTCTGTACAAAGAAAAGGGAAAAGTGCATTCTATGCTTGTAGGTATGGGATGCACTTTTCATTTTTTACATCGTTTTGTATGTCAACATTTGTATGTGAGATCGTTTTGGTATAATATCAATTACATAGGCTTGAATATGTTGTATTTGAGGCCAACCAGAGCAGTATAATCGGTCAATGTCCATAATGTTTTATACTGTCACAGAGCGAGCATATCAAATCTCAAAGATCTATAAACTATCAGAGCTATTACAAGGTTATATGTGGTAGAAAATATATTCAATTAGAGAAAAAGCAATATTCAAGACTTTCAAAATGCATATATCAAAGCAGTATTCTGCTGGATTCAGTCTTCCCCCTCAATACAGTAGAATGCAAAGCTAAGCCAGGGCTAATAGGTGCTGTGCATAGTACCTATTTATTTATTATTCAACCTTGTACTGGTTTGAGCCTGATATTGTACTTATAAATAAACGGTGTCCTTGACACTAACTGACTGAGTTTCTTTACTCCAAACACTTGGTTCTGAATACCAAAATAATGGTTTAGCTTTATGCCATGGTAGGCAATTTGGAGAAACCAGCCAGAGTAAGCTAGTTATTTTTGATGTATCCAACCACAAGAGAGAAAAGATCCCACCCCTCCTTTCAGGCCTCCCTCAGAGGCCCATCCCCCAAAATACGACTAGCTAGCTAGCTTTACCAATAGGTCTGACTAGCCCTGGTGTGGACTCTTGTCATGAGCAATGAGCGCACAGGCAGAGTTTATGCAGGTAGCCGCCGGGTAGTTAGGTAACAAGACAAGTCAGCCATTTTATTATTTAATTGGGGCCATCAGAATGTTTGGACATGTCTATGACAGCAACCTGACACCGAATTCTTCTTCAAATTCTTCTAATCTCAGCTCATATGACAAAATAATAACATGACAAAAATGCCTATAGCAACTTTTATTTTCTCTTACTGAGTGAAATTCCCTGAAAAATTACTTTTAATCCCTAGACTAGACTGTATTATTTGTAGAAGCGGGCTCATACATTAGCCATCCGTTTTGGTTGAATACTTAGCAGCGGAATGAAGTATAGATTCAATATATTTAGTGTCAATGTGTTAAGAGAGCAGGGCCCCAACACCGCAGGTGGCATAGTGGGCCCTTATGGCACTTCACTGATTCCAACTCCCCTTCCTGATACCCTGTAAATGAGCTTTGGCAACGTGTGGAATATCTTGAATGCGTGAACGCATATTTTAATTCACAAATGTTAGTGTACTGTAAGAACATTTCAATAAAGAGAGAGAGGCATGTATGTATCAATAAAAAGGCATGTTCTGGAAGGAAGTTACTTCAGGTGAAACAGAAAACAAATTAGCATATATTCCCGCCATGTATATTGAAATAATAAACCGTGCTGTTATAGTTGTACACATTTGCATAAATAAGGAACAACACATAAAATGGAGAGACAAACATGGAAAAAGCAAGACACACACACACACACACACACACACACGCACACACACGCACACACACGCACACGCACACGCGCGCGCACACGCGCGCGCGCACGCGCGCGCGCTCGCGCGCGCACACACACACACGTACACGCACACACGGAAAAGCACGCATACGGAAACACACACTCAGGCAAGCTGTTCTGGCTGTCTAACGCTATGATGCCTGCTCCCAATGTGTGGTAGCCTAAACAGGGCTCTGTGTTGGCTGGAGCGGGCCTGTGTCCTGGCCGTGGCAGAATAGGAGCTGTCCATGGACCTGACTGGCCGGCTGAGGCAGAACAGGTGCTGTCTATGGTCCTGACTGGCTGGCTGAGGCAGAACAGGAGCTGTCCAGAGTGCTGAAGCCAGCTGCTGCTGCTCAGTTTTGCTGCTAAGGCTGCTAAAGCTGCTGTTGCGTTAGCATTCTGCTCAGCATCGTAAGGATACCGTGCGTGTCATGATCCCTTTCATGTGGGAGATATCTCAATAGCACTACACGGAATGTATGATCACAAGGGGAACATGAAAACGATTCAATTAGTTCGGAAAAATAGGATGTGATCTCACTATTTACAAAATTATTTGAAAAAACACAACAAATATTGCATTGCTTGTAACTGCATGTATTTATTTGTTTTAAAAAGAGGACAAATGTCTAGTTGATGAAATATTTTATTGGAATTTGAGGAATCGTCACAGAAGAGTGTTTTAATAATTATCCCTCCCCACCGCCTCTCTTTATCCCCCCCCCCACCCCGCCACCCTTCACCCGACCTTTCCGGGATATTATTCGTAGGTCAATGAGCAATACCGGTAAATAATTGGGTAAATTCATGTCAAATTAAAAAAAGTTTGTTAATTTTAAAGAATAATATAATGACTATATGAATGAATATACAAGAAAAGAACAGGATATATAGTGCTTGTGAGTCATTGTTGTGCATAACAAGTGGTTGGGAGACTTTCACTGCGATGCGATAAAATGATAGTCAATCTGGGGAAAGGGACATCAGACTCTTAACATATACGATCAGGGGTTGCCAGTGACTGTAAAATGTGTCTGTCGAACCCTGTATGGAGAATTGGATATTTCAAGTACAAAAAATACATTGTATCACATAGCCATGAAGTTGGTTATGAGGGCAGTGTGTTCCTCCATAAAAAAGCAATCTCTGATGGGCTACGAATGTGTAATTGTTTAAAACCGTATTAGGCGTAGTTGGTATTCTGTCCTACAGCCTCTCTCCAATCATAAAAAACGCTAAATTATGAGAGATCAGAGTACATTTCCCAACATACACTATTGCTTCGAGAAAATACAGCATTACGCAATACCCCACAACACAGCAAACTAATTAATTGTCCCTTTTTGTTTCTGGATATTATCACAAAAGCTAAATTATGTCTGAGCCTTGAGAAACCTAAACACATAAACGCATAAAAGAACAGAGCGGCAACTCAAACAACAAACAAACGATGGTGTAAAACACAAAGGTACTGAAAATGGATGAAGCTGTTCAGAAGGTGTTATATGAGCCATTGCGGTTGGACAGAAGGTGATACGAAAACAGCTGGACTCACAACAGGCCAGTGACTTCGCCGGGTCTCTTTCCCCGAAAGGAAGGAGACAAAACAGAGAAAACATTGGGGGAGAGGTTAAACACAGGGTTACCGTAAAATAGTCTTCTCTTGGATACTCACTGCTTTCTCCCCCGGAGCACACCTAGCAAACAATTAGCCCAACCGACCACACAGACATACGCACACAAACACACACACAGACACAGCTGAAAGCCAGACAAAGAGCATGTAAGCGAGCAGGAGAGAGAGATGTAAAGATGCACATGGAAGGAAACAGAACAGCGTAGAAAGGGTAAAGTGCACAACAATTACCTCGGTAAGAATTAACAACGTTTTTTAGTTCCTCTTGTCCTTGCGCTGATCGTGAAGGTCACAGCTGTGGGAGAGGCAGTGGATTAACCGGGGGAGTGTACAGCGTGAGTCATGTTGCTGGTGGCAGACGGGCCATTTAATGTGATTTCTGACTTTCCCTACTTAGCAATGTGGGACATGGTTCAAAGGAAAAGCTCAGACAGACTATTGGGGCAGAAGTTGTGTGTGTGTGTGTGTGTGTGTGTGTGGGTGTGTTGGGGCTTGTGTGTCTCTGTAGTGTGTGGGGAGGAGATTTGTGTTTGTTTTTGTTTGTGCATGTGCATGTTCTTTATTTGTAACATATGTGTATGATGGAGAGCATTGGGCCATATGTGTGTGCGTGTGCGTGTGTGCTTGTGTGACTCCCACACAGGACCTTTTTTTTGTGTGTGTGTTTGTGTGTGTGTACTTGAGGTTGTGTGTGTGTGTGTGTGTGTGTGTGTGTGTGTGTGTGTGTGTGTGTGTGTGTGTGTGTGTGTGTGTGTGTGTGTGTGTGTGTGTGTGTGTCTGTGTTTGGTGCGTGGATGCGTGCGTGCACACGCTTACACAAACTTGGGCGTAACGATGAATTCAAAGGGAGCCTTTGAAGTATTTTGATGTTCCCTGGCTGCTCTCTCGCCAGCTTCCTAAATAGGTCAGAGACTCTCTGCTCCCTGCCTCCTGCACTCACTGCCACAGTCTGCTGCGGGAGAGGCAGCAAGGCCAGAACACCCTAACTATTTAACTCCATATAGACATAGTTGAACTCGGAGAGAGAGAGAGAGAGAGAGAGAGAGAGAGAGAGAGAGAGAGAGAGAGAGAGAGAGAGAGAGAGAGAGAGAGAGAGAGAGAGAGAGAGGAGAGAGAGAGAGAGAGAGAGAGAGAGAGAGAGAGAGAGAGAGAGAGGCAGGGTCAGAGAGAGAAAGTGAGAAAGAAAGAGGGAGAAGGAGGGACAGAAGGAGAAAGAGAGAGGCAATGTTTTTGGGGGTGGGTTTATACTTAATGCTTGTGTGTTTTAGATGTTTGCGCTTTGCTCAAAGCTTAATGGGCATGCAAGCTCTGCACACATACAGACGCAGTGGGGGACTGGCGTTTGTGGACACCTAAATGACTTGCCGAGAGTGAGGGAGGAGTGAGCCTGAGACAGTCAGACACACTTCAGGGGAGAGATGGAAGGAAGCTAATGCCAGAAAGGGGCACTGACTAGAGGAAAAGACTTAAAAGAGAGAGCAGGAGTGAACGATTGAGTCAAATGGATATAGCAATATTTATGTGTGTGTGTGTGTGTGTGTGTGTGTGTGTGTGT
>NC_079421.1:18881574-18889074 GCF_026213295.1 Gadus chalcogrammus | reverse complement strand
TCCCCTGCTCCTCCCATATGTTGTGTGTCCCTTTGTCCCTGTCCTTTGACAACAAGCCCAGCACTGGGTCTCTCTCTCTCTCTCTCTCTCTCTCTCTCTCCCTCTCTCTCTCTCTCTCTCTCTCTCTCTCTCTCTCTCTCTCTCTCTTTCTTCTCTAGATTGTTGTTAGGAACACACATACACACACACACAGACACACACACACACACACACACACACACACACACACACACACACACACACACACACACACACACACACACACACACACACACACACACACACACACACACACCCTCACAAAGACCATTGACTGGCACTTCAAATAAGCACATACAAAGGCCATACATGCACATGCATACACATCTTGGGTTGACACTGTTTGCGTGAGACAAGACGCCCACTGGGAGTCCTGTTTCATGTGCTACTATGTCGCTAAGACCCCGCCCCTCATGGCTGAGATACAGCCGTCAGGTTAGTTGGCGTGAACCCTGACAGACACCTTGTCACTTGTGAAATATGACTGCCTGCTTTGTGATGACAAATGAGGAGCTGTATTTTGCAGCGAGCCATCTCAGTTTATGCCCCCACTGTTTGTCTCAGTTGACTTTGTTGTAATGTGCGTATCAGCGGACGCACTAATGGAGACGTGTGGGGCTAAGTCTAATGTGTACATCAACGCCAGGGATCTGCACTCTCCTGTTATAGGCCTGTCGACTGGCTCTGGGGGATTACGCCAGTTTTAAAGAAAAGACCTGCTTCTCTTGCAGTCCTGGGCAAACATCCTATTCAGTCTGGTATTATCCAACAGGGAGTTATGTATAAATATTCTCTTGGCCTCTCCTCACTTTCAGGAAAAACACCGGGGAGAGGAATAAACATTGCAGAGTGGATTCTAGCATAGCCTGGCATAATGCCGTGGTGTTCTGTTACGTAGCATCGTGTGGTATAGCGTACCACAAAGCACGGCACAGCACAGCCTAGTGTGATGTAGCCTGGTGTAATGTAGCATAGCGTAGCATCGTATATTATGGTTGTATCTGTCATGTATTCATTCGCTGTTTCTCTCCTGCCTCCAATGCCCTTCCCATTTCTCAAATCTAAAGTTTGCATTCCTTGAGTATGTGGCGGAGGGAAAATTGTCAGAATAAATAGAATGTAAAAAGTCTGTTTTCACTATACTATTTCAATGCAAGACAAAAGTCTCCTACTACATGTTCCTTCAAAACTATCTCAGAGGGTCCTATGCATTCATGTGCCCTTATGGAATAAGGATACCATATAGTTAGGCCTTGGAGTTAATGCCTGTCTTCTTGGGTCTGTGAGTGAGAGCTGGAGGTAGATTTTAAAATAGCATTCTGACCTTTCGGTTGGGTTTTTCTCTGTAGCGCTGTCAGCCCTAGCCTCCTCTCCTGAATCGATGGCTGTTCCCCGCGCCTGGCCGCTAACAATATGGCAACACATGTCTGACACTTGAACACGAACACTGTCTAATAACGACCACGGTCACACTACCACCAACATGACACACAAGGAATTTACTTTTTCTATAGGTCTCTCTCTCTCTCTCGCTCTCTGCCTCTCTCTGCCCTTCTCTCCCTCGCTCCCTCTCTCTCTCGCTGCCTCTCTCTCTCTCTGCGTCTCACTCCCACTCTCTTTACTCTATCTCCCTATCTCACTCTCTCTGAGTGTATATATGTATTGAATGTGTGAACTTTGGGCACTGCGAGAAATAGCAAATTAACCAAATTGAAAACGGCAATGGTGGAGTCTTCAGTGCGTAGCAAGCTACTCTTGAGGGTAAAACTATATTTAAAAAAAAGAATAAATACAACAGTCATTCATTTACATTTTCATTTAATTTTCCTTTGGCCCGTAGCGCTGTGTACAGAATCAATCTCTCTAACTCCATTTCCAATATATTAAAGAGAGACAGCAGAGAGAGACAGATGTGTCGAGGGAGGGAGAGTGAGAGAGAGCGAGAGTGAGAGAGAGAGAGAGAGAGAGAGAGAGAGAGAGAGAGGGAGAGAGAGAGAGAGAGAGAGAGAGAGAGAGAGAGAGAGAGAGGGAGAGGGAGAGGGAGAGGGAGAGAGAGAGAGAGAGCGTGCAATAGGGAGGTACAGAGAGAGAGTGAGAATGAGAGGAAGTGAGGGAGAGAGAGTGATATTGATTGGTTGAGTGTTCATTGTGTCCTCACACAGATTGCACACTCCATATGAACTGCAATCAAATCATTGTTTGTTGGTTTGTTTGTTTGTTGTCCCTTTATTTTGTGGCAAGCAGGGAGGAGGGCTGCTTGAAGTGGTACAAGTGTGACAGTCAAATCACATCTTCATCTCTCTCTCTATCTCTCCCTCTCTCTCTCTATCTGTATCTCTCTCTCTATCTCACACAGAAGACATGGCCTACTTGGCTGGTTGTTTAGTTTATCTTTATGTATTTTCTTAGTTCTGTCACGACTCTTCTTCTGAAGTGTAATTAAGTGCAATTAAAAGAGCTTAAATAACACACAGCTACTTAACCAAAGGGTAAATGTCAGAATTTCTGACTCATTTGGTTGAAGCAATAATCCTGTTATATAGAGTAATAATTTGATTATGTCATATTTTGCTTTAATTGTAAAGCAAAAAAAATTGAGCAGAACTAAACCCTTACGATTTAGCCAAAGGGGAATACCTCATACCTAAAACTAGTAGTTGTATGCATACGTTTAATTACCCATGGTATAATAACATCAAAAAGCAAATGTCATGCTTCAAAAATAACTCCTCCATTCCCCGAGAAGTCGCCCACTGCCATTGTGAGTCAGGTGACATTTTGCGATAGGGCAGGAGCAGTTACCTGGAAATGCAGGAACACCTCTGCGGGCCTTTGTCGTGAACAGGGAGGTGAATTCACTTTGTCGGGGGAAGGCAAAGGTGCCGGCGGAACCCATCTGAAAGGTCTCTCCTCTACCTGCGCCGTCTAACTGCAACGCAGGCCCCGCTGAGATTCCCGTGATGCTTGTTCTGCTGAACAGATGCTGGGCTCGCTAATGGAGGTGTATATTAAGCAGCACCGCTGTCTGTTATTGTCACCCAGTGATTGATGGGAGGAGATATGCGCCATTTACTGGCCAGGCCGGAACCGGGGCGGATTCTCCATCTTCCGTTTCAAAAAAAAGGCGAGAATGCAGCGAGACGCCTCGCTGGGGAAAAGTGGCCTGTTGCCAACCAACGGGGGCGTGGGTGAGGTGGGGTATGATCCGTTGAATTCAGAGTCACTCACATAGACGTACAGTCAAACACAAAGCGTGTCATTTGCACCTGCATCGCTTGGAGAAGGCACACACGCACACAGACACACACAGACACACACAGACACACACACAGGCAGACACTCAATTAACAAGGCAAACAAGCAAGACTATTACGTTTTTACTCATTTGATTTGTTCGTCGTCACTTGTTTGCACAGACGCATAGAGAGACAGGCAGACAGACAGACAGACAGACACACATACACACACACACAGACCAGACACACAAATACGTACAACAAACACATGGAGCACAAAAATCTGTTTACGATTCAGTTATAGATTGCAGCTTTCTAGATAAATAGGTGCTGGAGATTTGTGTCAGTATAAAGTCAATAGCTGGCCCTCCACTGAAGCAGTTGGATTATTTTATCAGTATCCCCCTATTGTCCTTTTCACAAGACAAGATAAACACAAACTCCAGCCCTGCATATTTCAGAACATCTCATATATCTGGGGGACGCCATAAGAATGTGTTTCTCAATTTATTTCACACTGTGCCATCAGAGTCCGTTAAAACAAATGCCGATGTCTTACCTGTAGGCTAAATGTCTCCCAAGTGGAGGAATGGAGAGGGACATTTCTCACCTAAGCTAGCCGCTCAATTAGCATTCAAGAAACGGATCGACTAAGGGAGTTTGTACGATCATGGTGTGAAAGAAATACTATGAGGGCCAAAAGAAAACAGATCTTTTCATGAAAAGATGATATGATTATGAAAAAATTATAATGATATAATAGTATTTAATTATAGAGCAAAATCCACGTTACAAACCGCCTACAAAGGCATCAAAATAAAAAATATATTAAATTGACAGGTTAAAAGAAAATAAGAAAACTGATATTACGTGCAAAGAGCAGTTTCAGAAACAGTGTGTTCTGCTGGCTCACACTAGCTTTAGAGCCACTGCCTTGGTGTGTGTTAGTACCCTATTCCAGGAAGGTACTGTTTAACCTCAAAGGCTTAAGGTGTACAATCGACATATCACCCCCCCCAAAGAAACACAGCAAAACCCCTCACTCATAGCACCATGAATGTGAAAAAAAGAACACTACAAACGAACACTTTTCCAGAGTTCAGAGCTAAGCGTGATTACATCTGCTGTAATAGTGTGTCAGTTAATTCAATTAGCGGCTTGTTCCCCGATACGTCGGCTGTTCTCTCTCACTTTCATGAGGGGCGGGTTCGTGCCTTTGAGTGACACATGGCGTGCTGTCATCCACCCATTTATCACTCCCCCGGCCCCCCCCATCCACAGCCCATCCACCCACATGCCTCTCCCTCCACAAGAGGGTTCCCTGGTAGGCCCCACCAGGCTCGCCGGTCCAGGACAGATGCTGCCTCTTTCTCCCCCCTCACACTAATTCGATTTCTGTTGTTTGCCGGTCTCAACGACACGGATTGCACATTAATTGAGATCATGCAAATAAGACGAGGCTTAATTTACTTAATTATAGAGTTGCTGCCTTCCCCCCCCCCCACCCCTTCATCCTTCTTTTCCTTTTTTTCCCCGTTTGGTTTGATGGATGTGTTGTCTCGACACCCCGATACTTGGCAAGCACTCTGAGTGCGTTCGGTAATAGCGGGAAGTGTTTGATGTCGGTTTTGTCTTGCTTAAGTTGCTGCGTGGAACCAATTGATGTTGTTATTTGGGAATATATCCCATTTAGAAGGCCCTTACTGTGTTTCTGTTTGGGGGCTTGTAAGGGAAGACGGATATACTTGGTACATTAGACACGCAGACGGGCTAATTTAAGCGTTGACATTATTTTACCGGCAATGGTTCTTGGTGGATTGGCATTGAATCTAATGGAACATTACACACAGCGAGTTTAGGGCGGCGGAGGAGAATGAACCTCGTAGATATCTTTGTTATGGGAAGCACTGCGCCACGGTTCTGTGTCCATGTTTAAAAATGGAACGAGATTCCCTCCGTTGGAAATGGAAACGGTGGTGTCATTGAAACTAGTGTCAGGCCAAAACCCTTTCAAAGGATCAGCGGGGCAGGGCACCAGAGCAGGGTCCTTCGATTCATTCAGCACAACGCTTTTTTTTTTTTAAACAATGTTTTTCATTAACCGCTCCGCCAAGGCACCTCTGAGGAGCCGACACTGTAAGGCAGAGAAAAGAAACAGTGCTACGAGAGTTATTGCTGTTGTTTTGAAATCTCACACTGGCGCGGTGAGAACATGCCTCACCACTATGACTGGGAAATTGTAAATTCTGCTGTTGCAGAAGTGTCAAAATGAATTATCCATATTTCTTTTCTCCTCCCAGGAAGAAAACATCCTTGAATATATTATCACAGTGCATTATGCCTACAGTATAAGTAGACAGTGTGTTATATTCAGAAACACCGATTTAGTTTGAGTCGTTCATATTTCCGGGGAGCAGCAGCAGCGGGGTTGAACCACGTTGAATGGGTCCTAGGGATAATACACTCAAGAAGATCAATGTCTGTGCAATTATACATTTGTTTCCCATGCATTTCATCCGTCATCAATGTTTCCACAAGTGTCGTCCCGCCCAACAAGTGGTCGACCATCTGCAACACACTATTGGTACAACAATAACAATCTACAGTGCAAACGTCAAAATGCATATGCATGACAAGTGCATATGACAAGTGATGTCTGTAAACACCTATATGCATCTATGCGACGTCTCCAAGTGTGAGCGCAAAGTGGGTTATCCGCTGACAGCTGGGGCACGTCAACATCTTATCACGTCTATTGTCTGAGCAGATGTATTGATTTATACTAAAACCAAGTTTACAAAAGTGATTCGCCAGCAAAGACACACAGCCTGTCAACCCGCCCGTTCTGTAGAATAAACGACTTCCCTGGTATAGAAACAATGTGTCAGAGTATATATATATATATATATATATATATATATATATATATATATTATATATATACATATAGACACAGTGTATCTGAAATACACCCTGTGCGCTGTGTCTCTTCTCCCCCTCCTTCTCCCTTGAGTGCATGTGATAAAATTAATTGAAAAGAAAAGCTAGTAGCGTCCTAAGGCAGTGTTATTGTTTTTATTCTAATTAGCGAGTGTGGCGCGCCCACTGTCTCTGTGGCCTCTTGGGTAACGGGCTGCAGCATCTAATTAGGTGGTAGGCATTTGGTGTCAGCTCCACCGTGAAAGAGCAGGGCAGATTAAGCAGAATCTGGCCATCATGGAATGGTTTATATGCGTGTCGTGTGTGTGTGTGTGTGTGTGTGTGTGTGTGTGTGTGTGTGTGTGTGTGTGTGTGTGTGTGTGTGTGGTTGTGTGCGTGTTTGTGTGGTTGTGTTTGTGCAAGCCTGCTTGTGGCCTGTGTGTGTGTGTGTGTGTGTGTGTGTGTGTGTGTGTGTGTGTGTGTGTGAACGTGCGTGTTCTTGTATGTGTGTATCTCCTCATGGCCCTCAGGGTCTCATAGGCCACCTTCAAATATGGTCAAGATTAGCCACTGATGTAATGACAGTAAGTAGATGTGAATATGCATGATCGCTGCTGAAAAAAAATGAATTTCCCTTGCTCTTGCATAAAAGAAAGAAAAGAAAGCTTACATAAAATATTTTTTTTGAGGCACAGTGTTAATACCCTCCCAATCAGAGAGATATGGCCATATCCTACATCTGGACATGGTGTGATTCCCATTGATAAGGGCATGTTGCTATAGCTTCTAATGTGCATAGCCCTGAAACACAGTTACAGTCTCAGAGGGCTTCACTGACCCACATTCGATGACACTGACTAACTCATAGTTCTCCACAAAACCCAATGGGAAAATAATGAATCTTTAAGAAGGAGCACAAAGGAAAGAGTTCAAATTCATAAGATATTGATGAATTAACTTTGAGAATGAATCAGTTAGTTGATGGTGCTGTTCGGGCTGCCTCATTGCAAGAGAAGGGCTGTGTATGTTTTGTTCACAATTTAACTTCAATGAACTTGAGTCTGCCTTGCGTATGAATAGTGTTCTATAAATAAAGTTGCCTTGCTTTGCCACTCATCGAGGTGAAATAAACTACAAATAAGTGTAATTGTTGTTACAAAAATTGGACATGGAGCCTTGTTATTTTTCTTTCCAGGGAACGTGAATGATGTTGTTATTCAGTCTGAAACACTGAATGAACCAGCGGTGCCACGTCTTTCAACCGTGGATGTCGTTTTGCTGTGTTGACCAAATGCAGGAGCTTCCC